>NW_024040041.1:36202225-36277225 GCF_014851395.1 Micropterus salmoides | reverse complement strand
ACACAGACAGACACAGACACACAGACACACAGACAGACACACACAGACACAAACACACAGACACAGACAGACACAGACACAGACAGACACAGACACACAGACACACAGACACAGACAGACACAGACACAGACAGACACAGACAGACACAGACAGACACAGACAGACACAGACACAGACAGACAGACACAGACAGACAGACACAGACACACAGACACAGACAGACACAGACACACAGACAGACACAAACACACAGACACAGACAGACACAGACACACAGACAGACACAGACACACAGACACACAGACACAGACAGACACAGACACAGACACACAGACAGACACAGACAGACACAGAGACACAGACAGACACAGAGACACAGACACACAGACAGACACACACACACAGACAGACACACACACACACACACACACACACACAGACAGACACAGACACACAGACAGACACAGACAGACACAGACACACAGACACACACACACACACACACACACACACAGACACACACACACACACAGACACAGACACACAGACAGACACAGACACACAGACAGACACAGACACAGACACACAGACACACAGACAGACACACACACAGACACAGACACACAGACAGACACAGACACACAGACAGACACACACAGACACAGACACACAGACACAGACAGACACAGACACACAGACACAGACACACACACACAGACACACACCTTTTAGGGGCGTAACGGGAATTTCATGAGAACATCTTTAAAACGCTGCCATGTAACTGATCTCACTAGGGGCCTCCAGCCTCTCCGGTACGGGGTCAGTGGAAGGTAAATGTGTGCGATGCTTTAACATATATGTCCAGAGGAGTCAGGACTTTAAGGAGTTCATCACATGTACCTTGGACATGAGTGTCTTTCTATAGATCCAGATTGAGTGTCCCCTAGGGAACACTGAAAGACACCATATAAAGCTGCATGAGCTGTGACACTGCAGCTCACTCGGATGATACTCTCTGATGTGTATGTGTCCCCGTGAGCTCCTTCAGATACCAGCTGACTCCGTGTCTTCAGCCCACATAGACCAAGACAGCTGCTCACCGCGCAGGGAGGCTTTCAGCCCGGATCCAGCTCCCTGAACACACAGCGGGGCGAGGGAGGCCCGGGATAGAGAGGGGCAAGACCACAGTCCAGGAAGATACCGGGAAGAAGAAACCCGAGGAGGAGCAGGAGCCTTCACTGACTGACTGGAGACGGCTCAGCGACCACACAACCAGCAGAAGAACAAAGCAGTGATAGAAGGAGCGAACCCGAGACACCAGGAAGGAGGAACGAGGAACTCCAAAAGTACCAAGACAGAGGAGGAGAGAAGAAGTGCAGACTGGGAGAGTCCAGCAGGGTCCCGGTCCAACATCTAAGTGCAGTCCTAGGAACGGCTACCGAACCCTGAGACTTCCTGTGGTAGGGGACCCGAGCCTGAGGAGGACCCATATAAAATAAAGGTGTGGAGCGTCTGTGTTGTTGTAGTTCCCCTCAGCCGCCACCAGGGTCGCAGCTGCTGCTTCTCTCAGACATGCTTTAACATGATTTAATTTAATTTCTGCCAGATGTTACGATTCGATTTGCGTTGTTTAAAAATTAAGTTCAGCTAAAGTTCAATATTCACTGCCGCTCTGTTTCTGCAGAGGAACCGGGCAGGAAGTCGGACACAGAACGGCAGAGAGATTCTGGTCGATTTTCAAAATAAAACGGCCTGTGCAGACTGCAGATGGTGTATCAACAATAAACACAGTTAAACAGAGAAAAGACAGAACTGCGTAGCTACTTAACTGTGGCAGAAGCACAGAAATCAAGGACAACTGAACAAGTCAGCAAAATAAGACGGGCGAAACGTTCTTATTCTGAAAAGCTCCATGCAGGATCTGTAGTTCACAGAATGACAAAGTCACAGCAGGTTGTTGTCTTTAACGTCACTCGCACACAGCTCCTGAATCTGCTGTTGGCGGGTATCTGTTTTCAGGGGCGAGGGCCGGTGTGGCGTGGACAGACAGCGTCCTTATACAGTCATGTAATCACAGACGAACGCCACTCTTTGCTCGAGCGTTCCCACAGGTCAGCTGATAAACCAGCACCGCTCGTCCCAGACCGGGGCCAGCCCTGATCTGAGGTCTCAGACCAGAGCTGGACAGGCCTCCTCAGCCCTCGGTAATCCTCCTCCACCCTCTGAACACACATGTGGTGACGAACACCACCTACAGACCAGGACCTGAACCCTGTCCTTCCTTTCGTTACCTTTTGTGTCTGAAACCTTTATTTCTATTAAAGGTGTGTTTGTTTTTTTACACCTGAGGATTAAATTTCTTTCAACATCCGGATTCTGTGCAGAACAAAGACGCTGAACCTTCTCTGGTCTACGTGTACTGCTGCTGTGTATTACTGGGATTAGTCAGTGTACTATCTGCAGTAAAAATACCTCAGTGTGAAGCAGGGTGTGTAGTTGCAATCACAAAACAAATGAAGCTGATGTTTTGTTAGCGTGGGCTTTCAGGCTGAACAGGTTTGAGAACCAGCTGCCACAATAACACAGTACACAATACATCTCAGGCCAGATAAGCCTGTCAGTCCACACCCAGGGCAAACACATGGTGTTACTTACCTGCCGTCAGCGGGCCTCACTTCCTGCCCGAAGATCCCGTCTCTGCAACGCACAAACACACTGTGAGCACTGCGGCTGCAGCCATTGGTCCATTAATCAGCAACCATTTTCATCTCCATGACGACAGTCTGGTTAAAATCCAGGAGCTCATAAAGAGTTTGTGACGGCGGGTTCAGTGAGTTACCTGTAGTGCCGCCAGATGTAGCTGTACAGCACCCTGTGGATCCAAACACAAACAACCAATCATTAATGACCAGCACCAGCTGACCAGAGCTGACCTCACAGCAACGCGCGCTGCTGCTGCCGGGGGGCGGGCCTGACCTCACACTTCCTGTCTGACCAGCGATTCACACGTGATTCACAAGACAAAGAAGAAGAAGACAACGAAAAAGACGCAGATGAAAAAGACGACGATGACAAAGAAGAAGAAGACGACGAAGACGACGAAGACAAAGAAGAAAACAAAGACGAAGAAGACGACGATGAAAAAGACGACGATGACAAAGAAGAAGAAGACGACGAAGACAAAGAAGACGACGAAGACAAAGAAGACAAAGAAGAAAACAAAGACGAAGAAGACGACGATGAAAAAGACGACGAAGACAAAGAAGACAAAGAAGAAAACAACGACGAAGAAGACGACGATGAAAAAGACGACGAAGACAACGAAGACAACGAAGACAAAGAAGACAAAGAAGAAAAAGAAGAAAACAAAGACGAAGAAGACTGGCGCGCTGCGTATCGACACCCCTCGGGTGTGATCAGGTAAAACCTGTCCCCCTTCCATAGTAGAGGTTACCTGGACAGCACACGTCTGTCCACAGGGAGACACCTGGACAACATGCTCCGGCTGGCCCAAAACCAGCTCAAAGAGGACTCTGCCGTCACTACAGGAAGAAAAGCGTCCGGACAGTCGAGTCCGAGTACAGCGATCACCTGACCTTCCCAGCTAACATGAAACCACACCTGCACCACAGACTCTGTAACCGACCCAGGAAAGACCCGACCCGGGTATCGTCCAAAACCAGTACCCTTAAAGAGACACCGATACCGACGGAGTACTTCATTCGATACGTTGTGTGAAACGCCACCTGTATTTTGTTGCCGGTGATGTTTCTCTTCTGGATAAAGACATTGTGACCCTGATCAGGCCGTCCTCACAGGTCGTCGGGAAAGACAGCAGCGGGGACGGTTTCTGGACTTGAATGAGGAGTGAAATACTTTAGTGACCAAATAAGTTGTGGGAAACAAATTTAGGTACATTTTTGGATACGTTTGCTGAAAGTAAACAAAGGAAAATTATTTAGTTAACCTTCGATCAAAAACTGAAGGGACGGGTCTTTTTTACTTTAACCCTAGCTGTCCCGTTTATCCGCCTGTGGTGCAGCCAGCCGAGCCAGAGACACGTCCTCCCCTCGCCGTCTCAGTTTGCGTGTTTGGCTACAGGAAAAAGATGCAAACAAATAATCTGTTGCCGCGATCCGGTTACAGAAAGTATCGAATGACGTACGGGTTTGACTGGAGGCGTTTAGAAGCTGGATACCTGATGCGATGCCTGTCCCCAGTGATCTCAAGCATCCGGGACAAACCAGCACAGGTGCTTCTTCACACCTGAGACGCCTGCTTCACACCCAGATACCTGATCTGTCCCCCCCGAGGCCCGCTCGCTACAGTGCGCAGTATATCCCGGGAGACAGACAGTGAGTAAAGACAGACGGACAGTGAGCAAAGAGAGACGGACAGTGAGCAAAGACAGACGGACAGTGAGTAAAGAGAGACAGAGAGACAGTGAGTAAAGTGAGCAAAGAGAGACGGACAGTGAGCAAAAAGAGACAGACAGTGAGCAAAGAGAGACAGACAGGCAGTGAGCAAAGAGAGACGCACAGTGAGCAAAGAGAGACAGACAGTGAGCAAAGAGAGACAGACAGGCAGTGAGCAAAGAGAGACGCACAGTGAGCAAAGAGAGACAGACAGACAGTGAGCAAAGAGAGACAGACAGACAGTGAGCAAAGAGAGACGGACAGTGAGTAAAGAGAGACGGACAGTGAGCAAAGAGAGACGGACAGTGAGCAAAGAGAGACGGACAGTGAGCAAAGAGAGACAGACAGACTGTGAGCAAAGAGAGACAGACAGACAGTGAGTAAAGAGAGACGCACAGTGAGCAAAGAGAGACAGACAGACTGTGAGCAAAGAGAGACAGACAGACAGTGAGTAAAGAGAGACGGACAGTGAGTAAAGAGAGACGGACAGTGAGCAAAGAGAGACGGACAGTGAGCAAAGAGAGACGGACAGTGAGTAAAGAGAGACGGACAGTGAGTAAAGAGAGACGGACAGTGAGTAAAGTGAGTAAAGAGAGACAGACAGTGAGTAAAGAGAGACGGACAGTGAGTAAAGAGAGACGGACAGTGAGCAAAGAGAGACAGACAGTGAGCAAAGAGAGACGGACAGTGAGCAAAGAGAGACGGACAGTGAGTAAAGAGAGACGGACAGTGAGCAAAGAGAGACAGACAGTGAGTAAAGAGAGACAGACAGTGAGCAAAGAGAGACAGACAGTGAGCAAAGAGAGACAGACAGTGAGCAAAGAGAGACAGACAGACAGTGAGTAAAGAGAGACGGACAGTGAGCAAAGAGAGACAGACGGACAGTGAGCAAAGAGAGACGCACAGTGAGCAAAGAGAGATGGACAGTGAGCAAAGAGAGATGGACAGTGAGCAAAGAGAGACGGACAGTGAGCAAAGAGAGACGCACAGTGAGCAAAGAGAGACAGACAGTGAGTAAAGAGAGACGCACAGTGAGCAAAGAGAGACGCACAGTGAGCAAAGAGAGACGCACAGTGAGCAAAGAGAGACAGACAGACAGTGAGCAAAGAGAGACAGACAGTGAGCAAAGAGAGACGCACAGTGAGCAAAGAGAGACAGACACACAGTGAGCAAAGAGAGACAGACAGTGAGCAAAGAGAGACAGACAGACAGTGAGCAAAGAGAGACAGACAGTGAGCAAAGAGAGACAGACAGACAGTGAGCAAAGAGAGACAGACAGTGAGCAAAGAGAGACAGACAGACAGTGAGCAAAGAGAGACAGACAGACAGTGAGCAAAGAGAGACAGACAGTGAGCAAAGAGAGACAGACAGACAGTGAGCAAAGAGAGACAGACAGTGAGCAAAGAGAGATGCACAGTGAGCAAAGAGAGACGCACAGTGAGTAAAGAGAGACGGACAGTGAGCAAAGAGAGACAGACAGTGAGCAAAGAGAGACGCACAGTGAGTAAAGAGAGACGGACAGTGAGCAAAGAGAGACAGACAGTGAGCAAAGAGAGACGCACAGTGAGTAAAGAGAGACGGACAGTGAGTAAAGACAGACAGACAGTGAGCAAAGAGAGACGCACAGTGAGTAAAGAGAGACGGACAGTGAGCAAAGAGAGACAGACAGTGAGCAAAGAGAGACGCACAGTGAGTAAAGAGAGACGGACAGTGAGCAAAGAGAGACAGACAGTGAGCAAAGAGAGACAGACAGTGAGCAAAGAGAGACAGACAGTGAGCAAAGACAGACAGACAGTGAGTAAAGACAGACAGACAGTGAGCAAAGAGAGACGGACACCCCAGCAGCAGTAGTACTTGCAGTATTAGTACTCACCCCAGCAGCAGTAGTACTTGCAGTATTAGTACTCACCCCAGCAGCAGTAGTATTTGCAGTATTACTACTCACCCCAGCAGCAGTAGTATTTGCAGTATTACTACTCACCCCAGCAGCAGTAGTATTTGCAGTATTACTACTCACCCCAGCAGCAGTAGTATTTGCAGTATTAGTACTCACCCCAGCAGCAGTAGTATTTGCAGTATTAGTACTCACCCAAGCAGCAGTAGTATTTGCAGTATTACTACTCACCCCAGCAGCAGTAGTATTTGCAGTATTAGTACTCACCCCAGCAGCAGTAGTATTTGCAGTATTAGTACTCACCCCAGCAGCAGGAGTACCAGCAGGATCACAGCCACAGTTCTGCCCGTTAACAGATGCATTTTGAAGGACATTCTTGATCCTCAGGATGAGAATCCTAAAGCCAGATCCTGAGACCAGATCCAGAGATCAGACCGGTTTAGCTGGGAAGTAAAGGGGGGGGGGGGGGGGGTAAATTACTGTAATACTCTTTCCACATGTTTGTAATCAATACTTTAGAAAACTTCAGTCTTCCTAGTGAAGCCCGATCCAGGTCTGGACCAGGTGCCCCCTCCGTGTTAGTCTTATCTCTAACGACTTCAACTTCTGTCACATAAACAAAGTACAAGTATGACGTCTCATCAAATGGAAATACTCGAGTAAAGTACCTTGAACGTGTACTGAGTTACTGTCCAGATGTTACAGTTCCATCCGGGTCTCTGTTCTCAAACCTGGAAGATAGGATCGATAACCAGAAGCATCAGTAACGGATCAACGGGGGTCCAGCTGGGGGCCTCGCCCGCCCTGCCGGTCCAGGATCAGAGCCCGGAGGCTCCTGCACCAGACTTCATAGAGAAAGCTGTGTGTTTTACTGCAGCTCACCTGCAGCTCCAGGTGTCCTCCGTCAGCTGCTGCTCGAGCGCCTGAAAGGCGCACCGAGCCTATTTCCGCGTTCCGCCCGAGCCCCGAACGGACCCCGACTGTCCGTTACCCAGTGAAGACCACGAGACAACCGGGAACAGGTCTGGAGACGGTTCCGCCAGAGAACCAGAACCAGTTAAGCCTCAGAAACTCGCAGGTCCGAAGGCCGAATGCGCAGTCCTCTGAACCAGGAAATGCCGCTGGTGCGCAGAGCTACTCTCCCCTGATAAGACGCCTGCCAGGCCGCGGGAGCGCGCATGGAGTGAGTGGTGGAGGCGGACCTTCGAGTTCTCAAAGTCGAGGTAGAGACGGAAAAGAGTAGAGGTTCTGCAGAGACTCTGTTCCTCTGCAGGCCACCGAACTCCGCCAATTAACTGAGTTAAAGGGCTGAACCATCACCGCCGCCTGAGCAGGTTTCACTTTCGATCTCTCGGTCATGTAACTGCTGGATCCAGACCAGGCGGGAAGCTTCGGGTCAGAGACCTGAGGCGAACGCGGAAGTCCCTTAAATCTGCATTCTATTGAACGGCCAGCAGGGGGCGACTCTTTAGCTGCAGAAAGAAGTCCGTCTCCATTAGAAATGATGGTAAACTGAGGCTGAGCTGATTCATTCCCTTAGGAAACACTTTCCTGGTGACTTCATGGTCTCAGTCGTGTTTATCGGCCAAACTCGAGGCTTCAAAACGGCGCTCCACAAACCAACAGGTGACTACGCCCACGTCTTTTATACAGTCTATGTTCCAGACCCGGATCCAGATCCGCTGGAACCTTCTGAGATGACGCTGCATTAGAATCATTTAATTATTATTTTAAATTTAAACACTTTCATCCACACAAAGCCGCTACACTGCTGCCAGAAGCGGAACCAGAACCAGAACCAGAACCTGAAGGTAAAGACCGTGTAATTATAACAGTACAATAAAAGTAATGGACTTGATCAACACATTAATATGTAGAGGCAGTTCAGCATCCTGTCCGTGTGAAGCTGAACGTCATTTCACATATGAAACAAAAAGTCTCCCTCCCCAACACATTCTCACTCCTGACTGGTCACATATTGGCCCCCCAAACCTCTGATCCAGGTCCCTGATTAGCTGCTGGACATAAACACACAGATAACAATATAGTAATATGGAACCACGGTCTGATCCACGTTCTGACCCACGTTCTGATCCATGGTCTGATCCACGGTCTGATCCACGTTCTGATCCACCTTCTGACCCACGTTCGGATCCACGGCCTGATCCACGTTCTGATCCACGTTCTGACCCACGTTCTGATCCATGTTCGGATCCACGGTCTGATCCACGGTCTGATCCACGGTCTGACCCACGTTCTGACCCACGTTCGGATCCACGGCCTGATCCACGTTCTGATCCACGTTCTGACCCACGTTCTGATCCATGTTCGGATCCACGGTCTGATCCACGGTCTGATCCCACGGCCTGATCCACGGTCTGATCCACGTTCTGACCCGCGTTCTGACGCACGGTCTGATCCACGTTCTGATCCACATTCAGATCTACGGTCTGACCCACGTTCGGATCCACGTTCTGACCCACATTCGGATCCACGTTCTGACCCACGTTCGGATCCACGTTCTGATCCACGTTCTGACCCACGGTCTGATCGTGGATCAGAACGTGGGTCACGTGGTCCACGTGGTCCACGTTCGGATCCACGATCTGACCCACGTTCGGATCCACGTTCTGATCCACGTTCTGATCCACGTTCTGACCCACGTTCGGATCCACGTTCTGATCCACGTTCTGATCCACGTTCTGACTCACGTTATGACTCACGGTCTGATCCACGTTCTGACCCGCGTTCTGACGCACGTTCTGATCCACGTTCTGACTCACGTTATGACTCACGGTCTGATCCACGGTCTGATCAACGTTCTGACCCGCGTTCTGACGCACGGTCTGATCCACGTTCTGATCCCACGTTCTGATCCACGTTCTGATCCACGGTCTGATCCACGTTCTGACCCGCGTTCTGACGCACGGTCTGATCCACGTTCTGATCCCACGTTCTGATCCACGGTCTGATCCACGTTCTGACCCGCGTTCTGACGCACGGTCTGATCCACGTTCTGACGCACGGTCTGATCCACGTTCTGATCCACATTCAGATCCACGGTCTGACCCACGTTCGGATCCACGTTCTGACCCACATTCGGATCCACGTTCTGACCCACGTTCGGATCCACGTTCTGATCCACGGTCTGATCCACGTTCTGACCCACGGTCTGATCCACGTTCTGACCCACGTTCTGACCCACATTCGGATCCACGTTCTGACCCACGTTCTGATCCACGGTCTGATCCACGGTCTGATCCACGGCCTGATCCACAGCCTGATCCACATGCTGATCCACGTTCTGATCCGCGTTCTGATCCACGTTTGAATCCACGTTTGAATCCACGTTCTGATCCACGTTTGAATCCACGTTCTGATCCACGGTCTGATCCACGTTTGAATCCACGTTCGGATCCACGTTCTGACCCATGTTCGAATCCACGTTCTGATCCATGTTCGGATCCACGTTCTGATCCATGTTCGGATCCACGTTCTGATCCACGGCCTGATCCCACGGTCTGATCCACAGTCTGACCCACATTCGGATCCACGGTCTGATCCACGTTCTGATCCGCGTTCTGATCCACGGTCTGACCCACGTTTTGATCCACGGTCTGATCTACAGTCCGATCCACGGTCTGATCTACAGTCCGATCCACGGTCTGATCCTCGTTCTGATCCACGGTCTGATCCACGTTCTGATCCGCGTTCTGATCCACGGTCTGACCCACGTTTTGATCCACGGTCTGATCTACAGTCCGATCCACGGTCTGATCTACAGTCCGATCCACGGTCTGATCCTCGTTCTGATCCACGGTCTGATCCATGTTCGGATCCACGTTCTTATCCACATTCGGATCCACGGTCTGACCCACGGTCTGATCCATGTTCGGATCCACGTTCTGACCCATGTTCGGATCCACGTTCGGATCCACGGTCTGATCCACGGCCTGATCCCACGGTCTGATCCACGGCCTGATCCCACGGTCTGATCCACGGTCTGACCCACGTTCTGATCCGCGTTCTGACCCACGTTTTGATCCACGGTCTGATCCATGTTCGGATCCACGTTCTGACCCATGTTCGGATCCACGTTCGGATCCACGGTCTGATCCACGGCCTGATCCCACGGTCTGATCCACGGTCTGACCCACGGTCTGACCCACGTTCTGATCTACGTTCTGATCCGCGTTCTGATCCACGGTCTGATCCTCGTTCTGATCCACGTTCTGACCCACGTTCTGATCCACGGTCTGACCCACGGTCTGATCCTCGTTTTGATCCACGGTCTGACCCATGTTCGGATCCACGTTCTGACCCATGTTCTGACCCACGTTCTGACCCACGTTCTGATCCACGGTCTGACCCACGGTCTGATCCACGTTCTGACCCATGTCCATTTGATTAAATTAATTTGTCAACTGTAGCTATTTATTTGACTTCATAATATGCTGCCCTGAGCGAGGCCGTCTTAAAGATACAGAGAAAATCAATGTTCTTTAATGTGAAGTAGACATTGAGCTGAGGGGGGGGGGACTCAGGAACAGCGAGGAGCAGTGAAAGTTCTGCATGTACTTTGTATGACGTACACGTGAAAAGAGATCTACGATGCTCGTTGTGTTTTTGGTACTGATGAATATTACTGCATACTCACGTGAGTTGTACTACAGCGACAGAAACAAGAACTATTTATTGTGTTTAAGATTTTAAAATGAAGAATGTGGAAGAGAAAAGTGTGATGTCATCACTTTTAAGAGTCAAGCCTTCAAAATAAAAGCAGAAACGTTTGCCATGTTCATATTAATGCATTTACTTTGTTTTTAAAGTCTGGTCAGGGACACACCTTTATTTTGTAGAGCTGTGCGTGTGACTTCCTGTGTGATGTGCGGCGGCAGTCTGGGAACTGAAAGTAGCGGGACTCCACGGCTCTGAGGGAACTTCCCACACACAGAAAGGCTTCATTCATAAAACAGAGAATCTGAAATCAAGGATCATTTTCTGTTTCACGCTAAACACCTTTAGAGTGAGCTGAGATCAGAATCAACCCGGATCCCATCTACAGCTTTAACATGTCTGCATTAACCTCAGTTTCTGTTTGCTACGACAGGTTTAAAGAAGTCTGCTCTGTTAACCCTGAACAGTCCTCACAGGAAGCAAGGTGGATTAACCGTGCGGGACGCTGACAGAAAAGGCTGCAGCTGTGTGAAGCTCTCCAGTAAAAGACGCCTGTGCTGTGTCTGATGAAAGGCAGACTGCACGATTAGATTTAGTGTGGTGATTTTAATATTCATGTTGATGACCCCACCAAGGTTCATGCAACTGAACAACCACTTCTTTTACCTTCAAACAGCACGTCGGTGGGCACAACCTGGACTTTGACCCCATCTGACCACAAATGTATAGTTTTGGAATATCATTGACATCGACCGGCTCCCCTCAAGGCTGCGTCCTCTCCCCTCTTTTATACATTATGTACACTATCGACTGCCGCAGCGAACTCACCAATAACTATATCGTAAAGTTTGCAGATGACGCAGTCATAGTAAGTTTAATGGACACCACTGAAACATCTCACGGCCCTGTACTACCCTATTTTTTAAACTGGTGCAAAGAAGCCTTTTTAGACTTAAATGTTACAAAGACAAAGGACATGTGCATTGATTTTAGACGTCACCGTCCAACTCCTGAAAAGACGACTATAGGTGGTAAACAGGTTGAAATTGTTGAGTCGTACAAGTATCTGGGAATCATCATTGATAACAAGCTGACCTTTGAACTAAACACAGACATGCTGAGTAAGAAAAGTCAGCATTGTCTCTTCTGTCGGAAAAAGCCAGCCCCGTTTCAAGTGAACAGATCCCTGATGAATCTTTTGATGTGTTTGTCAAATAATTTCCTCCAGCTGAACTCAGACAAAACAGAAATCCTGGTCATCGGGTCTCAGCAGATGGTAAAACATATCCTGCCATCTGCTGGTTCCCTAGTAAATCACATTAAGCCTGTGGCAAAGAACCTTGGTGTTTGGTTTGATAGTAATTTAAATTTCGAGCAGCACACCACAAAGCTTGTTCAATCATGTTTTTATCAACTTAGAAATATAGCAAAAATTCGATCTATGTTAACTTTTAAGGACACCGAGACCATTTTACACGCCTTCATCTCATCACGCCTGAATCACTGCAACAGCCTTTTTACTACTGATCGAGTCCAGACTGTGCAGAACTCAGCTGCCAGGCTGCAGAACCAGAAGAAAGAAATACGTCCACATCTGTTTCAGCTCCATCACACCGGCCACCACTATGTTTTAGAGTCGATCACTTTTAAAGCTCTTCATGGCCTCTCGCCTTGTTCTATCTCTGAACTTTTAGTCCCACACACACCAGCACGGACCCTGAGATCCTCGGGCAGAGGTCTGCTGTCTGTTCCAGGGGCCCCGAGGCCCTGGAACCGACAGCCTGAGGGGGGCCCCGAGGCCCTGGGACAGCCTGCCCGAGGAAATGAGGTCGGCTGAGTCAGTGAACTCTTTTAAGTCCCTTCTGAAAAGAGACATTTATAGGAGAACCTTTCAGATTCTATTTTATATTTATTTTATACGTGTATTTTAGCCTTTAAGTGTTTTCTTGCTTTTACTTTGTGTTTGTTTTTGTGTTTTATTGCCTTTGCACTTGTGAAAGCACTTTGTAACTTGTTTTTGAAAAGTGCTCTATAAATACAGATTATTATTATATTATAGAGTTAATAAACTGTAGGTCCAAGTGATCTGATAAACGTTTAGGGCAGTTTACAGCATTTTCATTACTGCTGCTGTATTCCAACATTATTTTAGGTTTTTAGTTGGTTCAGTATGAGATAAATAAATGAATTAAACGTCACAACGTCTGGTTAGACTGGTTAAACTTTGTTAGGTTGGGTTTATGTATGCAGACTTTGTGTTTCAGACAGGGTTACAGTCCGGTTTCTGTCCCCCCTCCTGACTCTGTTGTTTACAGCAGTCCTTCCAGTGTTGACCAACGGCCCTAAAGGGCTTCCCCCAGTGCGTTCAACTGTGACACTATTCCGTGTGCGTTGGAACCAGACGCAGAAAGACCTGACTAAGCGTAGCTGTGTGACGCTCTGGAAATGTTTTGGCAGAATCCACCCTGCAACCTCAGATATGTACCAAAACTAATCTAGATTAAGATCACCCGTAAATCTGAAGTCTAGTTTTGGCCAGTGATCCGTGCTACTTTTGATAATCCTGCTAAAGGTGTTGCTATCCTCACCGTCACTTTCACATCACGGTCCAACTGGCAGATATATTGGTGGACATGCTATCACACAAACTGACGAGGACCAGCCAGCCTCCTCAGAAAAGCTCCTGTTGGCTTTTTATATGTATTTTTATATGTGAGGACGGACTCACCAAACTGGATTCTATACATGCACACAGAGAAATACTGAGTGAACTCACGAGAGCTCAAAGATGAGTCGACGTGAGGAGAAAACAAAACCCCAGCGGTCTTTGGATGACTGTCTTAACGTCACGCTGCCAGTCAGTGGAAGCATATGTAGGTTCAATATTCTGAGAGACGCAGGTTTCAGTGGTTTGGAAGACTCATCTTTTCTCACACAGGTAATTATTTCCAACGAAGTCCAGGTGGAACAGCTGCCAGTTTAAGTCCATGTAAGAGCAGAAACAATGAAATATACAAGTGCTAAGACTAATCATACGATGAAGTTAGAAAATTAAATGAAATCACAAGCGTTAGAATGAGAACTTCACAGTAAAAAGAGCCCGATATAAATGTGGAAATATAATAAACTGACACCAAAGTGGCTAAACGTCTTCCCTGGACCAAACCAACATATTACGATGAAGCCAGGCGGGTGGAGACGATGCAAGCTGAAAGAGCAGCACGATCATGACAGCATCCAACAGCAGACCCCGTTAGTGATACCCGTAGAGGTTTCCATGAAGTTCTGTAGACAGACGCTTCACCAGAACAAGCTTTGTAAAGAAAAGATCCCGTGGTGCCGTCTGACAGCACAGAGGGGAGCTGTGTTTCTGATGAGCTTCCCAGATATTGATTAGGTGAAACTAAAAGTATTTCTTCTAAACATTTCAGTCTATGAACCCTGAACCTGAACCCTGACCCTGTGGTGGACCCAGCAGCAGAGATACTGGACCGGTGGTCTAACTTACACATTCAAATGACTGGACTCATCAGATCTTAAGTGTCCCCACGCCAGCCTCTACAGGAAACAGCATGTTGGGCCGCCCAGCTAAGATCTACAATGACACAACATGAGAAACATGAATAAAGATCCGTTTCAGATCTCCCAGCAAAGCTTTATTCCTATTCCTCAGATATTAGGATGCTGACAGCAGACAAACAACCTTTTAAAGACACAGCGTCAGCGTCCAGTGCAGAAACATGTGATCACACCTCACCCCTGAAGTCTGAGCGAACCCCGAGAGAAACAAACAAGACAACAACTGACACAAACAACAGCATCTGCAGACAGCGAGACAGCAGTGGAGTGAAATGGTGCGAAGGACGCTGGAATAAACCAACATGTTTGTGCAGCGTTATGCATTGAGTTTTATTTTGTTACCTGCCCCTCCTCCTGTCTTCCTGTGTTTTCCCGCTCGGCCCTGAGCTGGAAAACAGTTGTTTAACACAACCAGCACAAACTCACTATGGCGGCGACGTCCAAAAAAATCCAAACCTCAGCGAAACGATCCAACAAGGCAAAGCAACAGTTCCGGGATGGACCTCGGGAGCGAATCAGAGAGCCGGCTCTCAGGCAGGGACAGGCGTTTAACACAGGTGAGACACATCAGGTCGTCAACAGGGACGACACAGACAGGAAGTATAACCAGGACACAGAGGGCAGAGAACTTCAATCAAACAGAAAGCCAAAGCTGTGACAGTTCCCTTTTTAATTTCCCCAGATTATTTATTTTTTCAACAGCAGAGGGTGAAGCGAGCATTCAGTCCAGCTGGGCTGTTTGACTGTCTCACTTTTAATTTAAAGAAGAAACTGTCCATTTCATGTGTTTTAATCTCCAGGCCTTCACCAGGAGTTTTCCTTTGTCGCTCATCATGTCTCAGTATGACATATTCTCTGAGATTTTAATATTCATGTCTGTCTTCGCCATCATTTATCTATGATTTTATGAAAGTCCAAGATTCTTCTAACTCGGTCCAATATGTGAAACAGCCTTAACAAAGCACTCGA
Organism: Micropterus salmoides; assembly: GCF_014851395.1. NCBI lineage: Eukaryota > Metazoa > Chordata > Actinopteri > Centrarchiformes > Centrarchidae > Micropterus > Micropterus salmoides. The sequence goes on along the minus strand of NW_024040041.1, from coordinate 36,261,690 downwards.
CCTTGTATTGGTTTCTGTGTGGATGCCTGGATCGTGATGCAGACTCTTCCAGGTACCACACATTTTTTTCACAAGGCTTTCAGTGGCTGTGGACCACATGAGCACCCCCCGAAGACGAGCAGGTCAGTGTTTTCATAACACCACCATTTTAGACTCAGGGAATCTCTTCGACACCATGGTTGAATGAAGAGCTGAGGACAAACTCAGTCTCTTTAAAAGATCTTATGTTCACCTATCAGATTGCTGTCAAAGAGGCAAGGGATAATATTCCTTGCTAGTAAGAACCATAACCCAGAACAGCCGAGTGAATCTTCACCAGAGAAATGTAAAGAATTTCTTTTTTAACAAAAGTGTGGAGATTCGGCAGCATTTTCCACTAACCTCAGAAGGGTTGGTGCAGACTCACGCCCTCACACTTTATTTATTCGCTGACTGAAATCTCTCTGTCGACCCTGGAACGCACTATCGCATTGTCTAAATGGTCACCAGCTGCCCTTCAGACTGAATCCCCACTTGGTTTTTAAAAGCTGTATTTCAGACAGTTCGTCCGGACATTTTAGGCAGGGCTCCCTAGATGTCTGTGTTTGAAGTAATTTAGACCCAAATTTCAATTCAGTTAATCTCATTTTGAACAATAATCCCATTCTTCAGTCAGGCTCCCTACACAGTCCTGAGACTGCTCTGACCAGGGCCACCAGTGACTTGTTGCTGGCCTGGGCTCTGTCCTCCTGTCATTGCTCCCCTTTTTTGTGGGGTCCCACAAGGGGTCAATCTTGGGGCCACTGTTACTCACTATATAAATGCTATCCCTAATGTCCATTCCTATGCAGATGACACCCTGTTGTATGTCTGAGATAAAAACCTAAACGACACCAAATCAGAAGTAATATTTACCCCCCTCGATTCCAGCACTAGCTACCTAAATAATCTCTCTGCTAGTCCAGGTCCTTTATCGGGCAACATTTAGAAAGAAGCAGTCCTGTTTTGTCCAGCTGAGACAACCAACAAAGATCAGATCCTCTGCTGACTTAGAGAAGCTCATCCATGCCTTTATCTCCTTAAGACTCGACTACTGCAATACTCTGTATTCTGGTCTTAGTAAGGGAAAGATTCACAGACTGCAGCTCATTCAACACCGAACCCTGCCTGCATTATCTGTTTTCTGCCTGGCGTCCTGGGTCCTCCGTTTAACGCTCATCATATTTCCCCCAGCGTTTGGGATATTTGTGTTAAAAGCCTGAATGAGAAAGGAACTTTGTTTGATTGATTATGGCCAAAGATCCTGTTAAATGTTTGTCACTGTGAGAGTAATTCCTTCTCCTGATGAATGACTTTCTCTCCCACTTGTAGGCTCAAGGCTGAAGAAGGGCTACGTAAAGGTTCCTGACGGTCCTCCCTAGTCCTCCTGATCTATGTAGCAGCAGTAAATATTCCTCGTTATCTGTTTCCTTGTTTCAGACTCAGTGAACACAGTTGGTGTGGACAGTCAGTTACTCTTCTTAATAAACAGCAGAAGGACAGCAGGTTGTTTTTTCTGCATGAGGAAATATACAAGAAACCTCAGAGACTGTATGAACAACACAGCAAACAAACTTCTTCCCGCCAGAAGAGTGTTGGAAAGATGCTGCCTGCTGACTCAGCTCGCTTCTGTTAAAGGTAGGCTGAAAGAGTTTGTTCATATCTGGATCTCGTTTATGTCCTTCGTGGAAAATGAACAGAAAATGTATTTAAAGAGATTTTTTCTCCACTTTTTCAATATTTGTATTATTTAGTTTATTATTATTTTATAATGATTCTGTTTGTTTAATTTGAAACTGAATGTGTTTGAGGGGAGCTGATTGACCCCAGAGACCTTGTTTGAAGGTGTCTTCCTGTGGCTGGGGGGTCGTCGCAGGTCCAAACAGCAGCTGTGGTTTATTATTTAGTAAATTTGAGTGTTAACACACTTGAACTCCTTCTACAAGCGATCTGACCCCCCCGGGCGATGAGCTGATGGCTCCATGGTTGTAACGGTGGAAAAAGTGCTGCAGCAGCTGATCCAACCTTTAACCAGAGAAGGGGAACGTGGCCGTTCGTTTCATCAGCGTTGCTTACAGCTGAAGTGGAAACTGAAGCGTATGATGAGGACTTTCCTTTGGTCTGTGCATCATCACATTTTTTCTCTCTGCAGCAGCTGAAGTCATTCAGACAACAAAAACCTCGAGTTGTAGAGAAAACCCTGGCAGGGGCGTAACGTGGTTTCCTTTCTGTTTTCAGAGGCGCGTCCTGGACTCTTTCTGTTCTGTCTAAATCTAAACTGAGCTTCCTGCCTCCCCTCCGTCTCTCTCTTTTCTCCCTTCCCTCTGCTAACGCTTCTCTGTAAATGTAAACTTAAACCGCATCCTGAAGTCGCAGCGTGACGACACAGACGGGTTTTACTTTGATTCAAACAGAAAACTTAAAGATGAGCTAAATGGAACCTAATAAAACTCTGTGGCTCCTTAGCTGGAAGGAAGGGAAGTGAATGATGTAGCAACAAAGCTTCCTGTTTACCCTTTCAAATGCAGCAGAGTCCTTTATTCACAGACCTGAACAGAAAACTGGATTTAAGATGATGACGTTTGTGCAACCAGTTCATTTAAATCACCTTTAATGATACACAATCATACTACAACGTCTAGTGAATCCCCCTCTGCATTAACCCATCCTGAGTGAAGGAGCAGAGGGGGGCCCCTGTGCAGCGCCCGGGGACCGGCCCTAGTTCAGAGCCAGACCCTTGATCCAGCTGTTCTGGTTCACAGCCTGCTTCCATCCCACTATAATTCTCTCCTCTTTGGTCTTCTTCTCAGACATAACCCCCCCCCCCCCCCCCCCAGAAGCAGCAGCTTCACCAGCTCCCCGTTACATACTCAGCCCCCCCGTCCTCTCTGCACCTCCTCCTGTCTGACCACGGTGGGGTTCAGACCCTTCAGTCGTCCTGCTCCGTGTCTCTGGGACTCCCTTCCTCCGGACATCTTTCTAAACTGGTCACACTCACCTCTGGTTTCAAAGTGATCATGTTTCCTTTCTGATTTTAATGCACTTTTATTTACTTTTTGTTCACTTCACTGATTTATTGATACGCTGCTGTTTCATTGCAGGGGACCTTTAGGTTTTTAAATGTGCCTATAAATAAAATTACTTAACTATTATTATTATTATTATTAATATTATTAATATTATTAGATAACCTAATGTGTTTTTGATGGGGGGGCAACATGTAGCCTCCACTCAGAGAGGCCCGGGATGATGGGGTTCAAACCTGGGAAACAGTTTTTATTTCTTAAAGCCCCCAGTATACGAACATACAGGACTCTGCTGATAGTGGACTCCACGTTTGGGCTGAGCCTTTGATTTTACACCATAGCAGAGGAAAGATTAAGGTGGATCTGTGAAGTTATTGTCAATTTTAAGGTGGTTTATCTCCTAAATACCAACAGTCCATTGATCACCCCGGCTGTTTATTGTTTAGTATTTTTTGTATCCTTGTATATTTTGTATCTCTTCACTTTCTCTATATTCATATATCTCTATCAAGGCAAGCCTGCTTTTGCACCTTAATTCATAAATAGGAGTTTCCTGCTCATTTTAACTTTATAACCTCACAATCCCAGAATATATTCCAGGTCCTGTTAAATATCTGATCATAAACACTAACCCTGATAACTGCTAAAACTTTAATGGTGATTAATCAGCAGTAAGGGGAAAGTCACAGCAAGTGAACCTTTTCCTGTGATCTCGTCACTGTTAGATGCCACAGCAGCAGCCTGTGGTGGAGGTGGGGCTGAAGGGGTAGATGGGGGGTGGGGGATGAAAAGGGAAATTTCCAAATTTCATAGAATTTTTGATTTGATTTTGCTTTGAGGAAACGGAGTTTCAGTTTCTGTCCTTCCAGGATGAAGCTTTATTTAAACCACAAGATGTCACAGACACTCATCAGAACCACAGCCACCAGCCAGAGGGAGAACCAGATTGGCAGAGACCAGAACCTCCAGGACTTACAGATCGGCAGAGACCAGAACATCCAGAACTTACAGATCAGCAGAGACCAGAACCTCCAGGACTTACAGATCGGCAGAGACCAGAACCTCCAGGACTTACAGAACCTGCAGGACGTCCAGCAGAGACACGCCGTCGCTCGCAGTGAGTTTCTTTCACCTCTTCGTGTTTCATTCTCGGATTAACATCAGACGTTCAGTTTGAATCTGCTGAGACTATGTTCAGAGCGGTAAACAAACAAACGTGTTGATGACAAAAAGATTCTGGAGCAAAGCTGCAGACGTTTCTTGTTCAGAATCAGAAAAAGATGTGATTTATTTTATATCTATAGATTTTATCAGTGTAGAATCTGAGGTTATAAATTAAGCTGCAGCTGATCGATCAGCTGATTAATCAGTCAGTGGTTTGACAGAAACTAAGAGAAGTTTCAGCTTCTCTCATGTTTCCCCTGAATGACTGTGATAACTAATGTCTGTTAGAAACGTTGAGCTTTGGACTGCTGGTTGTGAAGGAGTCACTTTGGGCTCTGGGAAACTGAGACAAACCAAACCATCAATAATAATCATCGATAATCATCAGCTGCAGTCTGAAACTGAACAGCTCAGAATGAGCTGCAGCAGCAACACCCTGCTGCACATTAATGAGGAGGAAGAAGAACCTGTAAGAGTACAACAGGTTACTGCTTTAGTACTTTAATACTGAGTATACTCGCATACTTTAGTACTTTTACTGCAGTTGAGGTATTAGTACTTAAATGAATGCATGTAATCCTCGGTGAGCTGCAGCTCTGGACATTCTCGGTGTTGAACTTTAGGTTTGGAACGTCAGATGGAACCTGAACGCGGCGTCGAACACGCCGCGGTGATGCAGCTGAGCGTCATAGCGTCGAACAGTTTCCGCGTGGAGCGTTCTGGCGGCCATAGGTGGAAGCGTCAGCTCAGAGACGAGATGAGGTTTCCTTCCAGCGTCTCTGCTGTTTGTTGACTCACATCAGCTTCTCACTTTCACTCCTTCATTAATGCTGAAACTTTGAGACGTGGAGTCAGAAGCTGGCGTCTCAGTCCGGGCGCTGCTGGCAGGCGGCGCTGAAATGAAACTTAACTTTGTGTTTGTGGCGTCCCCGTGTGTTTCCAGCTCGGCTCTGACTCTCGGTCTTTCTGACCGCCGCCGCCGCTCTGGAAACCTGCTGATGGGAAATAATGTGGCGTTATTACAACAAGCAGTTTCCATCGTCTGACTCATGGTTCGACCTGCGGCGTCGCCTGAAGGTCAGAGGTCATGTGACTCAGCGGGAAGCGTACGCCGGCCAGTGAAAATGCTAGTTTCACCCCTATGTTCAGCCGGTTATCACCACACAAACTCAGTGTAGTTATTAGTCACTACTGACGACGTGATTGGCCGAGCTCACTACAGGCCTGCAGCCACACACAGCGGCGTTTTGTCTCGTCTGTCAGACCATCTGATTGATCGCTGTCGGGATGAAAAGAGACAATCAACACAAACCTCAAGGTTTAGGGTTTGTGTTGTGGGGACCTGATTTATGTCCCCACCAGGAGGGCGAGTCCACACACGCTGCATTCACTAACCCCTAACCGTCAACCATCACAACTACCGGCCTGAAACCAAGTCTGGACCCTCAAACGGCCGTTTAAACTTATGGGGTCTTGCAGTTTGGTCCCCACAAAGCTGTTGGACCCCACAAGTATAGTGGAATCCCGGTTTTTGGTTTGTTAATCCTTCTGTCAGTCAGGATGAACCCAGAACCTCCTCACTGACAGGACGGCGTACCTGGATGAACCCGCAGTGACTCACCTGGCGGCGTCCAGGTCTCTGCTGCTGTGGTTTGGATCAGACTCGTGGTTTGATGACTCAGACAAGCTGATGATTGGTCCTCACAGCAAGCCAATCAGCTGCTCTCTTTTCCAGGTACCTAAACTCACACAACACACCTGAAGCATCTCAGTCCAGCTCAGACCAGACCAGGACTGGGACCAGGACCATAAGCCAAGATCACCTGAAGAACCAGGACCAGGACCCGCTTCAGGTAAAGGTTTTTAAGACTCGTCAGAACGTCTGCAGAACGTCTGCAGAACTCTGAACTAAAACTGAGGTCTGTTTCAGAACCTCTGGACCTAAAGACACAGAACCACCTGAAGAACCAGGACCAGCTGAAGATAACCTGAAACAAAACCACCCAGACCAGGACCACCGGAACCATGACGCTGTCTTCAGTCCTCCTCGTCCTCCTGCAGGTCTGCAGCCTCCAGCTCATGGTGGTTGGCATGCCAACCTGTTCTCTGCGGGGAGACCTGGTTTTGTCGGCCCACCACCTGCTCAGAGACCTGGTACGACCTGTCACATGTTTATCTTACGTTTAGCTCACGTTTACTGTAGTTTAGCTTAACATGGCTAATGTTAGCTGGGTCAGCATCTTTCTATGTGTAGCTTAGCCTTAGTTGCTGATAAAGTTCCCGTCTGTCCTGTAGGCGGGGCCGTTTCCTCTCCACTGCATGGTGTACAACACCAACATCTCCTTCCCAGGATCTGCCTTCCCTGCAGCAAAAGCCAATCACCCCCAGGTAACCCTCTAACCTCATCTGATCCTCTCAGCCAATCACAGAGCTGCTTGTTTTAAAACACTGACCTCTGATTGGTTCCCTGCAGTGCCGCCAAGCATTATGGGTGGTGTTTAAGTCACTGTGGGAGGCAGCGCAAATCTTCGAGGAGCATGAGTTACCTGTCGGAGAGGGCGGAGTCAGCTGGGACAATACGAAATTCGACAACTTCCAAAACCTGCAGGACCAACTGCTGGAGCAGGGAAGCTGTGTGAGTACCTGTCTGTCTCTCACCTGTCTGTCTGAACACCCGTCTGTCTCTCACCTGTCTGTCTCTCACCTGTCCGTCTGAACACCTGTCTGTCTCTCACCTGTCTGTCTGAACACCTGTCTGTCCCTCACCTAGTCTCTGGACTAGCTGGACTCATTTCAGGGTTTTGAGACTCTGGGGGACTTGATCTGAGGTGCATCAGGAAGTTAAGTGCTCTTTTTTGCAGTTCTGGCAGTATTGTTCCAGGAGGTCTAGCTGCTGCTGAAGTCCTCCTTCTGTGGGTGACGGCACCAGGTCATCTGCATAAAACTTGACTTAAGAACTCCATGTTTGAGTTGGAGTCGTGGCGCTGTACCTTGGTACACCTGCACTGCTGATATTAAATGTAAATGCTCCGTACTTGTATAGCGCCTTTCTAGTCTTTTCGACCACTCAAAGCGCTTTTACACTACATCTGCATTCACCAGTCACACACATTCATACACTGAGTTTAAGTGCTCAAACGGAAACTAGCATTCACACTCATTCATACACTGGCGGAACAGCGTGAGACTCAGATTCCGGCCCTGGTGAGCGTTTCTCCTCTGGGTAAAGAAATTGGAGTGTTTGTCACCAGTTTTAATGTTGCACTTGTTTTCCTGTGTTCGTGGATTTCATGGTGTCGTAGACCTTTGCTCCTATACCGTCGTAGGACTCCATCCGGCCAAACTGAATTAAATGCCTTTTTAAAGTCAACAGAACAGGCGAAGAGTGTTCCTTTTTTTGTTTGAGGTTTTTCAGAGAGGTAATGCACAGTAAACATGCGGTCGGTCGTGTGATATTCTTTAGGAATATCCTAAATCACTGCTCACACAGATCCCTCTGTGGATGTTGGGGTCACATTTCTCTCCACTCTGACGGACGGGAGACATTAAAACGGTGTTAAATCATTTGAGCTCTGCAGTTTTTAATCATTTCATTTGAAATGCTGTCAGCGCCTCATGCTTTGTATGTTTTTAGAGGTTTGATTTTCCAGATAAATTTTTCATGTGAGATTGGAAAATCCAGTGGGTTTTAGTTGTCTTAAACAGGGGTTTCAGGTTTGGGTTGAGTTTTTCTCTGATCAGATTGTGATTTGAATTTGTTTCTTTCGGTGGCACGTCTTCAGAAAGATCTACAAAACATCTTGAATGCATGTGGTTTGCTTGTGCTTTATTTATTCCACATATCCCAGAAGTCATTTTGGTCAGTGGAGTTTAAATATCTTCTAGTGTTTAGTAGGTGTAGTGTTTGTATAGTTTGAGGGCTTCACACCATCTCAGATCAAACCTGGGTCTTCAGGTTGACTTGACCGTTCCAAGTTCCTTTCTGATGGTTCTGCACTTCAGGTCAAAACATTTCTCTTTTTGTTTCTATTTCTTTGGGGGTTTTATTATTATTTTTTCCCCCTGTCAGCATCAACAGCTGCCTCATAAAGGATGAGGTTCATATCACTCGCCACACTACCCACACCTTCTTTATTGGTGTCCTCTTGGTTTTGGAGGACACTGTCATGGTTGTTTCTGTGAGTGATAATTGGTGAGATGTACAAAGGAGTCTGGCCCAACACCTGATTATTCCCCTCTCTCTCCAGTTGTCCAGTGTCGATGGCTCAGCAGATTTATCTTCGTACTTCGGCAACGTGACCGCAGTTCTGCAGCAGCAGGTAAGAAGCTGAAAGTAAAATGCAGTAAGAGTGGACTAAATGAATTATAAATCATTTATAAACTAATCATAAATAATAATAAATAACTAATACATAATAATAATAACAAATAACAACAAAATAATAATGAATGATTAATAATAAATAATAATTAATGAATAAATCTGTGCAGACGGTGGAATATTCTGCCAGGCAGAGTCAGTTCCACCAATCACATGTTTAGGTTGAGGTATCAGATCTGTGTGGACCAATGAGAGCTAAGGGGGCGGGTCTTTCTGTGTGTCACTCAGGAAAGCGCTGCCTGTGGTTGGATGGCTCTGAGGAGAGATCTACTCGAGGTCCTAAAGATCGCCCTGCAGAAACACAAGACTTGCTTCACCTCCAGATAAGCCCCTTGATGTCAGAGACCACGCCCACTGAGGAGTACGACCACTGCTGCAATTAATAACAAAATCTATTTATTTATTGACCTATTTATCTATTTATTAATTTATGAAGGCCATATTTATATTGTGATACAATGTTTATATTTATATTTTCTTTTTTACTGTAACTGTTTCTGTGTTTCTTTAAATTAAAGCATCAAAAAAGCTCTGATGGTTCAGATTACTGTAACACACACAACGTAACGTGCTGACTCAGCTGAGCAGTGAGCTCCTGTGTTTACCTGTCTGCAGGTGAATACCTTCGCAGTGAGTCATCGCTGCAGCATCCTATGTATAGTGCAGCAGGTGACAGTGAACAGTCAGACTTTACAGACGTTTTACAGAACTGACTCAGGACCTGTTCATCTGTGGGAGGAGAATCCCTCAGACCCACTGGGCCCTCACTCCTTCATGTACCTGCTACCTCAGCCAGGGTAAACTAATGAGACACAGATTCCAGTAAAGTTCAAATGAACTCGAGTTTAGCTAAAATACATCTGAACTGGTCCCAGAAGCAGAACCCATCAAACTCTGTTTACATTGAGATGTCCTGTCTCATGGTCAGACCCACCTGCACCTCCACACATAATATATGTTCAAACACCAGTGTATTCTACTCTACAACACGCACACGACCATCACGCTGTTGGTTAACATTAACACAGACACTCCAAGTTTGTGTGCGGAGTCACATGACGACCTTCAGAGCTGCACTCTTCTTACCCGGGCCTCCTATGTTTATAAATCTAGTCTTTACTCTTATCGAGCCGCAGCCCAGGTGCTTTCAGCATTATGTTAGAATGCAGCAAGGTCACATTTGTTTGTGTTCTTGCAAAAATGTGAAGGCCGCAGCCTGATAGCATCAATGAAAGGCTGAGCAAGGAGACTGCACCTAAAGTGTCCTTAAAGTTAAACTTCTTAAACATTATCCTTAAAGGCGTCATTGATCAGTAAACATCTTAAACATTATCCTTAAAGGCGTCATTGATCAGTAAACTTCTTAAACATTATCCTTAAAGGCGTCATTGATCAGTAAACATCTTAAACATTATCCTTAAAGGCGTCATTGATCAGTAAACTTCTTAAACATTATCCTTAAAGGCGTCATTGATCAGTAACAATTTTAAACATTATCCTTAAAGGCGTCATTGATCAGTAACAATTTTAAACATTATCCTTAAAGGCGTCATTGATCAGTAAACTTCTTAAACATTATCCTTAAAGTTATCATTGACCAGTAAACATCTTAAACATTATCCTTAAAGGCGTCATTGATCAGTAAATATCTTAAACATTATCCTTAAAGGCGTCATTGATCAGTAAACATCTTAAACATTATCCTTAAAGGCGTCATTGATCAGTAAACATCTTAAACATTATCCTTAAAGGCGTCATTGATCAGTAAATATCTTACACATTATCCTTAAAGGCGTCATTGATCAGTAAACATCTTAAACATTATCCTTAAAGGCGTCATTGATCAGTAAATATCTTAAACATTATCCTTAAAGTTATCATTGATCAGTAAACATCTTAAACATGATCCTTAAAGTTATCATTGATCAGTAAACATCTTAAACATGATCCTTAAAGTTATCATTGATCAGTAAATATCTTAAACATGATCCTTAAAGTTATCATTGATCTGTAAACATCTTAAACATTATCCTTAAAGGCGTCATTGATCTGTAAACATCTTAAACATTATCCTTAAAGGCGTCATTGATCTGTAAACATCTTAAACATTATCCTTAAAGGGTTAATTGATCAGTAAACATCTTACACATTATCCTTAAAGGCGTCATTGATCAGTAAACATCTTAAACATTATCCTTAAAGGCGTCATTGATCTGTAAACATCTTAAACATTATCCTTAAAGGCGTCATTGATCTGTAAACATCTTAAACATTATCCTTAAAGGCGTCATTGATCTGTAAACATCTTAAACATTATCCTTAAAGGCGTCATTGATCAGTAAACATCTTACACATTATCCTTAAAGGCGTCATTGATCAGTAAACATCTTAAACATTATCCTTAAAGGCGTCATTGATCTGTAAACATCTTACACATTATCCTTAAAGGCGTCATTGATCAGTAAACATCTTACACATTATCCTTAAAGGCGTCATTGATCAGTAAACATCTTACACATTATCCTTAAAGGCGTCATTGATCAGTAAACATCTTACACATTATCCTTAAAGGCGTCATTGATCAGTAAACATCTTAAACATTATCCTTAAAGGCGTCATTGATCAGTAAATATCTTAAACATTATCCTTAAAGTTATCATTGATCAGTAAATATCTTAAACATTATCCTTAAAGTTATCATTGATCAGTAAACATCTTAAACATTATCCTTAAAGTTATCATTGATCAGTAAACATCTTAAACATTATCCTTAAAGTTATCATTGATCAGTAAATATCTTAAACATTATCCTTAAAGTTATCATTGATCAGTAAATATCTTAAACATTATCCTTAAAGTTATCATTGATCAGTAAACTTCTTAAACATTATCCTTAAAGTTATCATTGATCAGTAAACTTCTTAAACATTATCCTTAAAGTTATCATTGATCAGTAAACTTCTTAAACATTATCCTTAAAGTTATCATTGATCAGTAAACATCTTAAACATTATCCTTAAATCTAACATAGTGGACTTCAGTTTTGAAGGCCACAACATGAGGGAGGAGTCTCCCTGCTTTAAATGTTGTGTTTGTCCTCTGCTCGGGGCCAGAGGTCTGATACTGGTGGTAGATGTCTGACAGTAATGTCTCCAACTAAAACATGAACATATATTTTAGGATGGGAATAATCAGTTTGGATCTAAAATAAACTGATTTCAAAATACGGCTTTCCAAAAAAAAGTGGAGTCTTGGCTCAACTTGGCCCATATGAGGGGTAAGATGAGCCACATGGGGACATCAGTGTCATCGTGCAAACTCAAACTCCAGGTCCCAACATTTAATTGCACTTAGATAGTGAAACAGTGCAGCTGTTTCATATGTTTCACTTTAAAGTCATCCTGTTGATCGTCACCTGATGAATGGACTCCCCATTCTGTCCCTCTCCCACAGCTCTGTCCAAACCCACAGTAGGAGTTGAAGCCTGTCTGTCTATAAATGGAAGACAGACATGCTTCATTTCACATTGCAACATGACGTGATGGTTTCTGCTCTAAAATACATAATGTCACATCATTTCAGTGATGTAAAATTACATCAAAATGTCTGGCTCATCTTCCCCAGGTCTTTGGCTCAGATCACCCCGTCCTGCCATTTTAACAAACATCCAGCAGTTTAAGGCTAACGTCGTGCTAAAAGTGGAGCCTCAGATTGTGACTTTCTAAAGCTCTAACACATGCACAAGATCTTCTCAGACCTGTCGGTAAATGTTAAGAAACAAGAATCAGGACTGCTGAACATCACAAAATCACTCTGAACAGCAAAAAACAGTTTTTTTAACCTTAAATGTGCTCATCACTTATTCCACGGGCCTCTCTCCACCACAGGGAGAGTGAAATGGTTAACTCTTCAAAAATGTGTGGTCACCTGACTGATTTTGTCTTTGGCTGCTGAGAAACAAGGGGCTTCCCCACAGGCTCAAACACACCGCTCTAACCTACTTCCTTTTTTTTCTCCTTTAATAAATGAACCAAAAGACAGTTTGTTAGAATCCATTTACTCATTAATGTCTGAAATCTACCATTTGCACCACACTCACCTCCACAGCTTGAATGTGACCAGTTTTATTTAATATATTCTTCACACTTCAGCAGCCTTTTGGAATTTAGGTGAAATATCTTCAAGACTAAATAGGACTAAGCAAATAAATAATAATCTGATGAACTCCACAGCTAATGAAACCGGTTCTCTGGATTAAAGAGTCTGACTCTCACTTTCCCTTCAGACACATTCAGACTGTAAACAGTGACTCAGGTTCGACCTGCATCTTTACGCTTGATTCACTCTGACTCACAGACCACAATTAATCCAGAAATAGCAGCGAGATGAAGCCTTCCTTCATCTCTTCTGCCGTCCTTTGTTATGAATCCAGTTGTGAGTCAGAAGAAGGTGCTGAGCTGACGGCTGAACAGTCTTCAGCAGTAAATCAAATGGGCCTGAATAATCCTGTGCACGTCATGTCTACCGTGCACGTGCAGAAAATGCCGACAGGCTAAAAGCAGAACTAATACCAGCCTACCTGATGTTTTATGTTTAAATAAGAGATTAATTATCAGCAGGCTAGATAATGTCAGTGTTTAAAGTTGTGTTGAAATGGCCTGATTCAGAGTGTGGAGCCTCTCAGCTGGATCCATTCTGCTGTTTCAGGGGCAGGCAGCCCGGAGAGACCCGTCACACGAAGCCTTAGAGATGGTGGCGGCGGGAAACAGACTGGGAGTCGCCACAAAGTCAATACAGAGACGTGCAGAGTACAAGTGTACAAGTGTTATTTACACAGTGCAGAATACTTTAATAAAACTCTGTCAGCAGCATCGTCTTCCTGCTTTGACTGACTGATCAGAGCCAATCAGGAAGCCGAACGTGAGCATCATCGTTTCCACCTGTCAGCACCAACACGCCGCCCCTGAGATTTGAACCAGAACGGGGTCAGTAGCAGTTTTCAGACTTTCAGAATGGCGGAAAAGTAGCAGAAGACGTAAGCGTGTGGATGGATGCATCATCATCATCCTCACTCTGCTCAAGACTCACCTGGACCATGATGGAGAAGGTCTTGTTTAGTTAAAGCACTGGGCACCTTATGCAGATCCTTCTTTTGCTTTACCACCTGCAGGGGGGCGGGGCTTCATGGCCGTGGCAGCGATCGGTGCTGTTCTGCTTTTTGCAGCCTGTCCACAGCTCTGGGGGAAAAGTGAGCGAAGGACCACATGAGAGGTTCTGGACCACGGATGATGTGAAACCACAGAGCTTCTGCAGGACGTGACGTCAGCCAGGAATAAAGAAAGTCACTTTGCACAAGTCAGCTGACACATTCTGTCAAACTACAAGAAGCTGCAGTCGGAGTTAAAGAAGCGGGGGAAGGTCGAGCTTTGAACTGTAATCAGTGTTTTAATAACTCACTTCAACGCTGAGCTGCCAAATAAGAAGTGGCCCTGAGTCACACGGGGACAAACTGAAATGGGCCCTGAAGCCTCCTCGCAGTTGGTGAGTCAGCCGACTCAGAGTCTTCCCGTCATTCTGGATCTGGTCTCTCAGGGTGGTGATGTTGTGCAAGACTGCACAGGTTCTGGTGACGTCACAGGTCCTGTCAGGAGAAACCCTCAGGCTGAAGTCCTTCTCTGTTCGGTCCCCGGTTTACGTGGGCATGGTTGAAGGTCGTCTCCGCTCCTGTTACTGGTTCAGGGAGGACTGATTATCTTCAGTGTTCTTGTTGGAGGCTGATTCTCTATTCTGTATTTTATGGGCTTCTTTTATGTGTATATGATTAAGATGTAAAGGTACAGCTGCACATAAAAGGAGCCAGCAGCGAGAGAAGAGGAATAATATTAATTATTATAAAAGAATTTAATTTAAAGATTAATCTACAAGTTTAGTGGGAGTTTAGCCCAAAGTCACTATCATGCCCCTCAGAGACTTTGCAGTAGATTGGGCGTATTCAGTAGTGATGGTACTCGGACTGAATCATCAAATCTCGTTCATTAAAATGAACTAATCTTTTTTTTGTGTCATTTGGTTCATTTGAACTAGGCTGGTTATTGTGGCGTTGCAGCCCTCTAGTGGGCGATTAAAAAACAGCACAGTTCTCAAACACTGAAAGCTGCCTGGTTTCATTTAACTGACAAAGTATAATTCACAAATTCACCTCTTGATCTTTCTCTATCATGGTTCTGTCTCTGAGCTCTTCAGGCAGTTCCTTTGACCTCATGATTCTCATTTGCTCTGACATGCACTGTGAGCTGTAAGGTCTTATATAGACAGGTGTGTGGCTTTCCTAATCAAGTCCAATCAGTATAATCAAACACAGCTGGACTCAAATGAAGGTGTAGAACCATCTCAAGGATGATCAGAAGAAATAGACAGCACCTGAGTTAAATATGAGTGTCACGGCAAAGGGTCTGAATACTTATGACCATGTGATATTTCAGTTTTTCTTTTTTAATAAATTTGCAAAAATTTCTACATTTCTGTTTTTTTCTGTCAAGATGGGGTGCTGAGTGTACATTACTGAGAAATAAAATGAACTTTTTTGATTTTTGGAAAATGGCTGCAATGAAACAAAGAGTGAAAAATTTAAAGGGGTCTGAATACTTTCCGTACCCACTGTATATATAATTATAATTACTGTCATTATATCTCTAAAGTGCTCATTCATACAGCAGCCTAACGCCTATCCATGAGTACCATCTATATATTAACATCAGATTTACAGGGAATATATTGAAGTAATAAGCTTAATAAAATTGAACCAGTTTAATAATAATCTCAAACACTGCAGGTTGTTCACCAGTGAGCAGCGGTGAAACAACAGCACGGCTCTGCTGATAAATAAAAAGGAGAAGTTACGTTACCGGATCGGCTGTTAGCTGTAAACACACCACAGGGCTAACGCTAACGCTGCTATGCGGCTGTGTTTTAACGTTTTAATGACCGGGTTTGTTTGTTTTGGAGAGGAGTCGACCTCTGAGGTAATTCGGCTCCCGGTAGAACCCTGTCAGGGCTCTGAAGTGGACCCAGAACAACCCTCATCAGCTGTTGGCTGTAAACGCTAGCAGGACTAAAGTTACGGTGCGGCTGTGTTCAAACTACAGCACATCACAGCAGACCTGCTTCTCATTCTCCGGCGCTGGCAGTAACTCAGCCTGAGCCAAAGACTGAGGACCCATGTGAGCGGTGAACGATTGGTTAGCCGAGCTTTCACATGACAAATGAACGACTCAAACCCTGAGACCCACAGTGGAGAGTCCTGAATTAATCAGTTCTGTGTCCTGTGCCAAAGCCCATGAGTCGAAGACTATTCACACGTGTGAAAGTGAACAAATCCCTCAGACTACTCGTTCCTCCTGAGTCATATACTGTACAAGGTTAGGTCAAATGAACAAAACGTTCTTTGAACGACGCAATACCAGTGGAGAGCTGAGAGTTTGGTCCAGTCGCATTCTTTTCGTCTGCAGGGCGACGTTAGATCATTAGTTACTCAGCTGGAAGCTGGATTGTCTTTCTAGTTTGGAAAATGTATTTTAACGGCTCATTTCATGATGAACTGTACTGGATGCAGGAATAAAGTAGGTAAATATTTTATCCAGAGAGCGGGCTGACCCGGGACAAATTCCTCCATCAGTAGATGATCCAGTCCCTCAGTCAGACCATCTCTAATATCTTCTTCAGAAATATCATTTTGCGGTGCATTTGAAGACCTCTAAATTTCTGGATTGCTGCCGGAGACCTGAACCAGGACAGCTTCCAGGGTGAGGACGCTGAGAAACACATCTTAACATCTGAACAAAGTGCAGAAGACAAATCTGACGTGTGTTTCCTGTTTCAGACTTTGCAGTAGGAGCTCCTTTCCATGAAACAGGAAGTGTGATGATCTGGAGCGGGAGCAGCGAACCGAGCCAGGTCTCACAGTAAACACACCTCTTCATGGTACCGGTCGGTGTGCAGACCACACCTGTAACCCTCCTCTGACTCTCTGCAGGTGAGAGAGTGGCTGACGTATTGCGGTAAGCGTGTCGACTCATTTCCGTTTCCGGTGCTTGTGTGTTGGTACCGTGTTGTGCTGCTCTCGCTAAATAACAGTTACATTTGTTTGATTACAGCAGCCAACTGTTCGCTAAACACTTATTCTTTACAGTAATTTTGCCTAAGCACTCACAGTTCTTTCCATCTTTTAGTGACTGCTGTTCAATCTCATACTTGTTCTAAAGTTTTGGTAGCTGACGCTACAGTACTTTAGCTTAGCCGTTAGTGACTTTAGCTTAGCAGCTAGCGATGGCTTCTCCTTCTTTCTCTCTCTCTCCTACTTTCTCCTGCTCGGTGTGTCAGATGTTCAGTTACTCCTCTGCCTCCTTTAGCGGTAATGGTACGTGTAATAAGTGTAGTTTATTTATAGACATGGAGGCGAGGCTCAGTGATTTCGAAGTCCGGCTCCGCACCTTGGTAGATCAGTCTTTAGCTACTGTAGCTAGCCAGTCCCCGGTAGTCGGTGCTGAACGGCCTGAGTTAGCCTCTGGTAGCCGTCCTCCGGCATCTCCTGTGCAGCCAGGAAAGGGGGGGGGGCTGGGTGACTGTCCGAAGGAGGAATAGTCATAAGCATTCAAAGTCCACGGGGCATCATCAACCTGTTAACGTTTCTAACAGATTTTCCCCACTCAGTGACACACCCGCTGAGAAACCAACTCTGATCATTGGCAGCTCCATTTTGAGAAACGTGAAGTTAGCGAAGCCAGCGGCCATAGTTAAGTGCATCCCTGGGGCCAGAGCGGGCGACATTGAGTCTTATTTGAAACTGCTGGCTAAGGATAAACGTACATACAGTAAGATTGTTATTCACGTCGGCGGTAATGACTCCCGGTTACGCCAGTCGGAGGTCACTAAGATGAATGTTGAGTCGGTGTGTACATATGCAAAAACAATGTCGGGCACCGTAGTTTTCTCTGGACCCCTGCCAAATCTGACCAGTGATGACATGTATAGCCGCATGTCGTCATTCCGCCGCTGGTTGTCGAGGTGGTGTCCAGCAAACGATGTGGGCTTTGTAGATCATTGTCAGACTTTCTGGGGAAGACCTGGTCTGATCCGGAGAGACGGCATCCATCCCACTTGGGAAGGAGCAGCTCTCATTTCTAGAAATCTGGCCAAGTTTATTAGTGGACCAAATCCATGACAACCCAGAGTTGAGACCAGGAGGCAGAGTCGCAGTCTAACACACTTCTCTGCTCCTCCATTTCAGGAGTTACTTAGTGAAAACCCTATAGTGACGGTGTCTGTCCCCCGACCATCGAAATTATTTAAAAAGGTAAACAGAAGAGGAGCTGTGCATAAAAACCTCATAAAAATTAAAACCACAAGAGCAATAGTGCAAACGAATAGGTGGAGTTGCAGCTATCTTCCACTCTAGCCTACTAATCAGCTCTAAACCTAAACTAAACTATAACTCATTTGAAAGTCTTGTTCTTGGTCTTTCGCACCCAAGTAGGAAATCACTGCAACCAATTCTCTTTGTTATAGTGTACCGAGCACCTGGTCCGTACTCTGAATTCTTATCTGAATTTGCAGAGTATTTGTCAACGTTAAGTTATTATTGTAGGGGATTTTAATATTCATGTGGATGTTGAGAATGACAGCTTCAGTACTGCGTTTATCTCTTTGTTAGATTCCATCGGCTTCTCTCAGAGTGTTCATGAACCGACTCACTGTTTTAACCACACCCTCAACCTTGTTTTGGTGTATGGTATTGAAATTGAACATTTAGTGGTGTTCCCACAGAATCCCTCTTTATCTGACCACTGTTTGATAACTTTTGAGTTGGTATTGCTGAACTACACGCCATTGGGCAAAAACGTCTATACAATATGTCTGTCTGATAGTGCTGTAGCTAAATTTAAGGATGCGATTCCATCAGCTCTAAATTCATTGACTAGTCACAAAGTAACGGAGGACTTGTTTTGAGGAAACTTGAGAAGAATTGGCGTTCCACCAAAGTGGAAAATTCTCGTTTAATTTGGCAAGATAGTCTTAAAACTTATAGGAAGGCCCTCCATAATGCCAGAGCAGCGTACTACTCGTCATTAATAGAGGAAAATAGGAACAACCCCAGGTTTCTTTACAGCACTGTAGCCAGGCTGACAGAGAGTCACAGCTCTATTGAGCCAAGTATTCCCATAGCTCTCAGTAGTTACGACTTCATGAGCTTCTTTAATGATAAAATTCTAGCTATTAGAAACAGAATTCACCAAGACCTGCCCTCAATTGGCACCGACTTATCTCTAAACTCAGGAACCTTAGAAACAGCTGTAGAACCAGATATGTTTAGACTGTTTTGCTTCCCTCAATCTTTACCAACTAACTTCAATAATTTCTTCATCTAAACCATCAACCTGCCTCTTAGACCCCATCCCGACTAGGCTGCTTAAAGATGTTTTACCCTTAGTCAGCACTTCTATACTAGATATGATCAGTCTATCTTTATCAACAGGCTATGTACCACAGTACTTTAAATGCTGTAATTAAACCTCTTCTGAAAAAGCCCAAACTTGATCCGGATGTTTTAGCCAACTATAGACCTATATCTAACCTTCCATTTCTCTCTAAGGTTCTGGAGAAAGCAGTTGCTAAACAGCTGTGTGACTTTCTACAGAGCAATAGTTTATTTGAGGATTTTCAGTTAGGATTTAGAGCTCATCATAGCACAGAGACAGCACTGGTGAAAATTACTAATGACCTCCTTACTGCATCAGATAAAGGACTTGTCTCTGTACTGGTTTTATTAGATCTTAGTGCTGCATTTGATACCATTGACCATCAGATCCTATTGCAGAGACTGGAACATTTCATTGGCATTAAAGGAACCGCTCTAAGCTGGTTTAAGTCCTATTTATCAGATTGATTTCAGTTTGTACATGTTAACGATGAGTCCTCCATGCATGCCAAAGTTAGTCATGGAGTTCCACAAGGATCTGTCCTCGGACCAATCCTCTTCACTTTATATATGCTTCCTTTAGGCAATATTATCAGGAAATATTCCATAAGCTTTCATTGTTATGCAGATGATACTCAGTTATATCTATCGATCAAACCAGATGAAACTCATCAGTTAGCTAAACTTCAAATGTGCCTTCAAGATGTTAAAACCTGGATGACCTGTAATTTTCTAATGTTAAACTCAGATAAAACTGAAGTTATTGTTCTGGGGCCTAAGCACCTTCGTGACGCATTATCTAAAGACGAAGATCCAGTAAGGCTGCTCTGCCTCCTAGACAGGGTGGAGGTCTTCACCGCTCCACTCGTAATAACTGAACTGCAGACTGGGTTTCCCTTTTGAAAATAATTTACGATCTGTTCTGGATCAAGTCTGAAGGTCTGGACCACCATTGGGTGGTTACTGTACATTTTTTGCACTGGGAAACTGTTTCATCCAGTAGGTGGCAGTAATGCAACATTTTTGGACGCCAACTGTCATTAAACCACAGAGAAGAAGAAGAATCCTGACTGATTAGCTGAGTGAGAACACCTGTTAGTGTTTGGAGAGTGTGATGTGAAAGTAAGGACACTTCAGCTTCTGGTTCAGGTTGTGGTTCAGCTCTTGGTTCAGGTCATGGTCCAGTTCTTGGTTCAGGTTGTGGTCCAGGTCATGGTTCAGCTCTTGGTTCAGGTTGTGGTCCAGCTCTTGGTTCAGGTCATGGTTCAGCTCTTGGTTCAGGTCATGGTTCAGCTCTTGGTTCAGCTCCTGGTCCAGCTCGTGGTTCAGGTCGTGGTTCAGCTCTTGGTTCAGGTTGTGGTTCAGCTCTTGGTTCAGGTCGTGGTCCAGTTCTTGGTTCAGGTTGTGGTCCAGCTCTAGGTTCAGCTCTTGGTCCAGCTCTTGGTTCAGGTCGTGGTCCAGCTCATGGAGATGCAGCTGGCAGGAAAATGAGGCCTCAGTTTGGCACATGATTAAAATGCACTGTAGGTGTTTAGTTACTGGTTGAGTGCTTGACTTTCTAACAGTGTGAGGTTCTGCTGGGATTTGCAGTGATAAAGAGAAGTATTAAAGGGCGTGAAGGGGCAGGTTCATAATGTGGAACCATTGTGTTTCTCTCATGTCTCATGTGTGGAGATCATGTGGGAGGGAGTTCCAGAGCCTGGGAGCTGCCGTGGAAAAGGCTATGTCCCCAAAACTGCGGTTGGTTATTGGCATGAAGAGGAGTTTGTAATTGTGAGGCAACTATACACTCACCTAAAGGTTTATTAGGAACACCTGTTCAATTTCTCATTAATGCAATTATCTAATCAACTAATTACATGGCAGTTGCTTCAATGCATTTAGGGGTGTGGTCCTGGTCAAGAAAATCTCCTGAACTCCAAACTGAATGTCAGAATGGGAAAGGTGATTTAAGCAATTTTGAGCGCGGCATGGTTGTTGGTGCCAGACGGGCCGGTCTGAGTATTTCACAATCTGCTCACAGTTACTGGGATTTTCACGCACAACCATTTCTAGAGTTTACAAAGAATGGTGTGAAAAGGGAAAAACATCCAGTATGCGGCAGTCCTGAGGGCGAAAATGCCTTGTTGATGCTAGAGGTCAGAGGAGAATGGGCCGACCGATTCAAGCTGATAGAAGAGCAACTTTGACTGAAATAACCGCTCGTTACAACCGAGGTATGCAGCAAAGCATTTGTGAAGCCACAACACGCACAACCTTGAGGAGGATGGCCTACAACAGCAGAAGACCCCACCGGGTACCACTCATCTCCACTACAAATAGGAAAAAGAGGCTACAATTTGCAAGAGCTCACCAAAATTGGACAGTTGAAGACTGGAAAAATGTCGCCTGGTCTGATGAGTCTCGATTTCTGTTGAGACACTCAGATGGTAGAGTCAGAATTTGGCGTAAACAGAATGAGAACATGGATCTATCATGCCTTGTTACCACTGTGCAGGCTGGTGGTGGTGGTGTAATGGTGCGGGGGATGTTTTCTTGGCACACTTTGGGCCCCTTAGTGCCAATTGGGCATCGTTTAAATGCCACGGCTTACCTGAGCATTGTTTCTGACCATGTCCATACTTTTATGGCCACCATGTACCCATCCTCTGATGGCTACTTCCAGCAGGATAATGCACCATGTCACAAAGCTCCAATCATTTCAGACATGACAATGAGTTCACTGTACTAAAATGGCCCCCACAGTCACCAGATCTCAACCCAATAGAGCATCTTTGGGATGTGGTGGAACGGGAGCTTCGTGCCCTGGATGTGCATCCCACAAATCTCCATCAACTGCAAGATGCTATCCATCAATATGGGCCAACATTTCTAAAGAATGCTTTCAGCACCTTGTTGAATCAATGCCACGTAGAATTAAGGCAGTTCTGAAGGCGAAAGGGGGTCAAACACAGTATTAGTCTGGTGTTCCTAATAATCCCTTTGGTGAGTGTACGTTCAAGGGTTTTAGACAGAAAGGGGAGGTTGGATATTGGGCGGTAGTTATTGAGGGAAGAGGGAGACAGACCAGGTTTTTTAAGGACTGGGGTGACAGCGGCAGGTTTGCAAGCAGAGGGGACAGTTCCAAGGGACAGTGAGGAGTTGAAGAGGTTAGTGAGGTAGGGGGAAAGGACGGGGAGGCATGACTTCAAGAGTGGAGTAGGGAGGGAGTCAAGTGAGCAGGTAGTGGGTTTGGAAGAGCTGATGAGTTTAGAGATTTCTGGAGTGGTGACCCGGTCAAACTGGACCAGGTCAAACTATCTCTACAATTACTACTATTACTGAACTGGATATAAAGAAAAGAAAATAAGAAGATAGTTCAGTTGTCTCTCACGTCCTTCAGTCCTGAACTAGACCATTTTCCAGTTTGGGAAGGAGCTTTTAGAGCTAATGTAGCTGCTCTGTTCTCTGTTTTCATTAGATGTTTTTCAGCAGCACTTCACTGTGGAGGAGACATTCTGAAGACATGTGGAAGTACTCCAGGTATGGGGGTGGTACTTTTGTAATAAAGGTTTGTCCAGGAGCGGGGTGTTCTGAGGGAATGAGGGGATACTTACTGCTCTGGGGTTTATTTAAGGTATGAGGCGGTCTGTAATCAGGGTATCACAAGGTAATCAGGGTATGGGGAACTTCTCAAGATTGATGAGGGGGGACTTTGGGTACAGGGTGGTTGTCAGGGTTCTGGGGTTTACTTGAAGTATGAAGGGGTACCAAGGGTTTTGTGATGACCCTAAAGATGATGACACTTAGCCTTCAGTTGAGCAGTAGACCGGATGGGAAGATGTCCCACCTTCAGGTACTCGGGCAGACTGGAGGTCTTTGGTCAGCAGGGGGTGAGTACAGACCTCTTCCTGCTTCATCTAAGAAATTTGTTCTCTTAGTTTTAATCTCTACCACACAGTCATCCCAAACACTCTGAAACACATCCTACAGCTAGGGGTGGTGATGGCTCAATGGATAAGACGCCTGTCCTTGGTGTTAGAGACCCGGGTTCAATTCCATCCACCATTGTGTCCCTGAGCAAGACGCTTAACCCCCAGTTATTCAAGAGGCGTGCGACCTCTGACATGTATAGCAATTGTAAGTCGCTTTGGATAAAAGCGTCAGCTAAATATGTAAATACCTGAACCACGTGGACCTTATCCTGTTTCTCTACCCTGGTCCTGGAGTCCAGCTGCAGCAGGTATTGGAAGGTTAGACATCCACCTGCTTTTTCTTCTGAAGAATCTTTATATTCAAATAAATAATCTTTCAGTAATGTTTAACATGTAACTTCCTCACACCGTCTGCAGTTCTGATGCTGAGTAACTGCCTGACAGATGATCAGAGGGAGATAAACACTGGTAGGAATGTGTAATAATTAGCTTGGCTGTTGGGTAACATCCTGAGAGGACAGATGCAGTGATGGAGATCAGCACTGTCATCACCTCCCACTGCTCACACTTTATTTCAACATATCGGACATTAAGATGAGATGGACTCACCATATATGGAAGGACTTTTGTGAAAATCATTTACTACATGTGAAAGATCCGTTCCAGTGGATCGAACTCCAAATATTCTATCCTGCTGACATGTTTTAACGAGATCCAGCTTTGCTCAGCAGCTGCTTTAGGTACTGAAGCGTTCTGTTGGATTCTGTAAGTGTGACAGTTTGGACTCATTCATATGGATGATTCTGCACCTGATGATTTGTGTAGAGGTGTGGACAATTAGAGGCTGGACCTTCTGTCCCGCCACACTCCTACAATGAACACTCACTGTTTTATCAACTGTCAGACTGACGTTACTACGAGCTGATATCAAAGAGAGAATTTTAAAGATGACCTTGTTAATCTATGATGATACTACACAAATGAGAGCTGGTGGTGGTGGTGTAATGGTGCGGGGGATGTTTTCTTGGCACACTTTGGGCCCCTTAGTGCCAATTGGGCATCGTTTAAATGCCACGGCTTACCTGAGCATTGTTTCTGACCATGTCCATACCTTTATGGCCACCATGTACCCATCCTCTGATGGCTACTTCCAGCAGGATAATGCACCATGTCACAAAGCTCCAATCATTTCAGACATGACAATGAGTTCACTGTACTAAAATGGCCCCCACAGTCACCAGATCTCAACCCAATAGAGCATCTTTGGGATGTGGTGGAACGGGAGCTTCGTGCCCTGGATGTGCATCCCACAAATCTCCATCAACTGCAAGATGCTATCCATCAATATGGGCCAACATTTCTAAAGAATGCTTTCAGCACCTTGTTGAATCAATGCCACGTAGAATTAAGGCAGTTCTGAAGGCGAAAGGGGGTCAAACACAGTATTAGTCTGGTGTTCCTAATAATCCCTTTGGTGAGTGTACGTTCAAGGGTTTTAGACAGAAAGGGGAGGTTGGATATTGGGCGGTAGTTATTGAGGGAAGAGGGAGACAGACCAGGTTTTTTAAGGACTGGGGTGACAGCGGCAGGTTTGCAAGCAGAGGGGACAGTTCCAAGGGACAGTGAGGAGTTGAAGAGGTTAGTGAGGTAGGGGGAAAGGACGGGGAGGCATGACTTCAAGAGTGGAGTAGGGAGGGAGTCAAGTGAGCAGGTAGTGGGTTTGGAAGAGCTGATGAGTTTAGAGATTTCAGGAGTGGTGACCCGGTCAAACTGGACCAGGTCAAACTATCTCTACAATTACTACTATTACTGAACTGGATATAAAGAAAAGAAAATAAGAAGATAGTTCAGTTGTCTCTCGCGTCCTTCAGTCCTGAACTAGACCATTTTCCAGTTTGGGAAGGAGCTTTTAGAGCTAATGTAGCTGCTCTGTTCTCTGTTTTCATTAGATGTTTTTCAGCAGCACTTCACTGTGGAGGAGACATTCTGAAGACATGTGGAAGTACTCCAGGTATGGGGGTGGTACTTTTGTAATAAAGGTTTGTCCAGGAGCGGGGTGTTCTGAGGGAATGAGGGGATACTTACTGCTCTGGGGTTTATTTAAGGTATGAGGCGGTCTGTAATCAGGGTATCACAAGGTAATCAGGGTATGGGGAACTTCTCAAGATTGATGAGGGGGGACTTTGGGTACAGGGTGGTTGTCAGGGTTCTGGGGTTTACTTGAAGTATGAAGGGGTACCAAGGGTTTTGTGATGACCCTAAAGATGATGACACTTAGCCTTCAGTTGAGCAGTAGACCGGATGGGAAGATGTCCCACCTTCAGGTACTCGGGCAGACTGGAGGTCTTTGGTCAGCAGGGGGTGAGTACAGACCTCTTCCTGCTTCATCTAAGAAATTTGTTCTCTTAGTTTTAATCTCTACCACACAGTCATCCCAAACACTCTGAAACACATCCTACAGCTAGGGGTGGTGATGGCTCAATGGATAAGACGCCTGTCCTTGGTGTTAGAGACCCGGGTTCAATTCCATCCACCATTGTGTCCCTGAGCAAGACGCTTAACCCCCAGTTATTCAAGAGGCGTGCGACCTCTGACATGTATAGCAATTGTAAGTCGCTTTGGATAAAAGCGTCAGCTAAATATGTAAATACCTGAACCACGTGGACCTTATCCTGTTTCTCTACCCTGGTCCTGGAGTCCAGCTGCAGCAGGTATTGGAAGGTTAGACATCCACCTGCTTTTTCTTCTGAAGAATCTTTATATTCAAATAAATAATCTTTCAGTAATGTTTAACATGTAACTTCCTCACACCGTCTGCAGTTCTGATGCTGAGTAACTGCCTGACAGATGATCAGAGGGAGATAAACACTGGTAGGAATGTGTAATAATTAGCTTGGCTGTTGGGTAACATCCTGAGAGGACAGATGCAGTGATGGAGATCAGCACTGTCATCACCTCCCACTGCTCACACTTTATTTCAACATATCGGACATTAAGATGAGATGGACTCACCATATATGGAAGGACTTTTGTGAAAATCATTTACTACATGTGAAAGATCCGTTCCAGTGGATCGAACTCTAAATATTCTATCCTGCTGACATGTTTTAACGAGATCCAGCTTTGCTCAGCAGCTGCTTTAGGTACTGAAGCGTTCTGTTGGATTCTGTAAGTGTGACAGTTTGGACTCATTCATATGGATGATTCTGCACCTGATGATTTGTGTAGAGGTGTGGACAATTAGAGGCTGGACCTTCTGTCCCGCCACACTCCTACAATGAACACTCACTGTTTTATCAACTGTCAGACTGACGTTACTACGAGCTGATATCAAAGAGAGAATTTTAAAGATGACCTTGTTAATCTATGATGATACTACACAAATGAGAGCTGTTCGTCTGTGGTCAGACGGGTTTCTCTTCTCTCAGATGATTCCATGACATGATCAACAAATGAAGTGCAGTTTGACTTGAGCTCCTACACCAGACGCAGCTTTATTATTCTGTAGTGTCTCCTTCATTTTCATCACATACTATGGGTAAAAAAGTTTCCACAGCTGCATAAAAGAAACGTCTGGGTAGAATGTCAACCCGAACTCCTGGCACCCCAACTAATCCTTTACTTCTGGAAACTCATCATGATGTTAATTTTTTCTATAGAATCTACTTTTTTACACAACATACAATCAAACTTCTCTAGAAGTTGAAATAACGTTCTGTTGGGGGAACATGAAGCCTGAGACACTGAAAGAGGAACTCTGACTGTTTCCTAACTCTGTAACTATCTGACTGTCTGGATCAGCAGAGATAAACCTGTTGTAATTTGAAAGTATTCAGCAGCCAACCCACAGACACGGTGTCCATATTTAGTCACTGCTGAGTCACCAGCTTCATGGTTTGCATGAAGAAACGTGAGTATAAGAAGTGGTGGTTTGTAGAAGCTGCTGCAGACATCAGACTCACAGACACAGGTAACTCTTCTTCTGACTGTTAAACATAATAATATTATTATTATAACATAACGCTGCAAATCTCATGCAGATTTTTTTCTTTGGTAAAAATATATTAGAACTCCAGGGTTCCTTATTGAACATTGAACTTGTAAAGATTCTTCTCTTCTTCTTGTGTTGCAAGTTTTTACTTCAGGATGACTTCCTGTGTGGTGTCCCTCTTCTTCTTGGCCTTCCTGTGTTCCTCCATCAATGCCGTCGATCCCACCGGCCTCAAACTGAGAATCACCAACAGAGCGCTGAATATTTGTAAGATCTGCACGTGCAACACATGCACTGTTTTCAGTAGAGGACCTGCAGTATTAGCTCCGTGTTTGCAGTAGAGGACCTGCAGTATTTGCTGCGTGTTTGCAGTAGAGGACCTGCAGTATTTGCTGCGTGTTTTCAGTAGAGGACCTGCAGTATTAGCTCCGTGTTTGCAGTAGAGGACCTGCAGTATTAGCTCCGTGTTTTCAGTAGAGGACCTGCAGTATTAGCTCCGTGTTTGCAGTAGAGGACCTGCAGTATTAGCTCCGTGTTTGCAGTAGAGGACCTGCAGTATTAGCTCCGTGTTTGCAGTAGACGACCTGCAGTATTTGCAGCGTGTTTTCAGTAAAGGACCTGCAGTATTTGCTCCGTGTTTGCAGTAGAGGACCTGCAGTATTTGCTCCGTGTTTGCAGTAGAGGACCTGCAGTATTTGCTCCGTGTTTGCAGTAGAGGACCTGCAGTATTTGCTCCGTGTTTGCAGTAGAGGACCTGCAGTATTTGCAGCGTGTTTGCAGTAGACGACCTGCAGTATTTGCAGCGTGTTTGCAGTAGAGGACCTGCAGTATTTGCTCCGTGTTTGCAGTAGAGGACCTGCAGTATTTGCTCTGTGCTTGCAGTAGAGGACCTGCAGTATTTGCAGCGTGTTTGCAGTAGACAACCTGCAGTATTTGCAGCGTGTTTGCAGTAGAGGACCTGCAGTATTTGCTGCGTGTTTGCAGTAGAGGACCTGCAGTATTAGCTCCGTGTTTGCAGTAGAGGACCTGCAGTATTAGCTCCGTGTTTTCAGTAGAGGACCTGCAGTATTAGCTCCGTGTTTGCAGTAGAGGACCTGCAGTATTAGCTCCGTGTTTGCAGTAGAGGACCTGCAGTATTAGCTCCGTGTTTGCAGTAGACGACCTGCAGTATTTGCAGCGTGTTTTCAGTAAAGGACCTGCAGTATTTGCTCCGTGTTTGCAGTAGAGGACCTGCAGTATTTGCTCCGTGTTTGCAGTAGAGGACCTGCAGTATTTGCTCCGTGTTTGCAGTAGAGGACCTGCAGTATTTGCTCCGTGTTTGCAGTAGAGGACCTGCAGTATTTGCAGCGTGTTTGCAGTAGACAACCTGCAGTATTTGCAGCGTGTTTGCAGTAGAGGACCTGCAGTATTTGCTGCGTGTTTGCAGTAGAGGACCTGCAGTATTTGCTGCGTGTTTGCAGTAGAGGACCTGCAGTATTAGCTCCGTGTTTGCAGTAGAGGACCTGCAGTATTAGCTCCGTGTTTTCAGTAGAGGACCTGCAGTATTAGCTCCGTGTTTGCAGTAGAGGACCTGCAGTATTAGCTCCGTGTTTGCAGTAGACGACCTGCAGTATTTGCAGCGTGTTTGCAGTAGAGGACCTGCAGTATTTGCAGCGTGTTTGCAGTAGTCGACCTGCAGTATTTGTGTGTCCGCAGTGAGAGACATTGGCCTGGAGTTTCTACAGACGCTGGTTAACAGACCTTTTGACTTCACACCCCTGGATGCTCGCTTGAAGTGCACCATTAGAAGGTAAAATAACATAATTGGGGAAAAAAAGTCACTTAAAATAAATAAAATCTCTGAAACAAAATCATGGTTATTTTTTAAATAAGAAGAAATTAGGCAGCCTGGGTGTTGACTAAAGAAAAGAGAACACAGGAGTTGCTGTGTGACACCAAACATCAGCAATGTTTTCTTAAACTGAAATAAAGGTGACCACGAAATGAGAATGAGTGAATGAACAGGTACACACCAGGAGGACATGATGAATTAAAGGAAGGACAACAAAGTGTTTAAAGAATCACATCCCAAACTCAGCTGAAAGCAGCTCAGAATCTGTTGGAGCGTTTTTTGTTAAAGGACATCTGGATTCATCATTTTATTATGTTTTAATGATTAATCTTCTTTTTCCCTCCTCCTCAGGTTGACGCTGACACGTCTAAATCCAGATCAGGTTGATCTCAGTTTCCAACAAGGTTCAGGTCTCCAGTTTGAGATCAAGAACCTGAACTTCGCTGGAGACCTTGAGCGGGAAGTCAGGCTGTGTTTGTGGAGAGAATTTAAGTACGTATGAAACCTCAAATTGACTTTTAGCCAGTTCACATCTCAGCTCAAAGCAGCTTTAGTGCTGCAGCTGTGACATTTGTTCTGAAGTCATTATTTTACACCCTGCAGTACAGTTTGAGGTTCTTGTTCATTAATAAAGTGATTTAGAGGAGATTCTTCTCAGATCAATAATAATCTACCAGCACATGGTCACTCACATAAATCAATGAATATCCAGCAGACGCTTTTATCCAAAGCGAATTACATTTGAGGAACATACAAGCATCAACAAAGCATCAAATACAGATCTACAGCTGACAATACATACTAGTAAGAGCTAATATCACATCAATGGGGTAAATACCTAGGGAAGGAAGTAAGAGTTAACAAAAAGTGCGAGCAGTACATGATAATTGTGAGGAGACAGATTAAGAAGAGCACAGGAAGTGCATGTCAGAGGTTAGAGGTGTTCTAAGAGGAAGTGTTCTCTGCAGAGTTTTCAGGAGCTTCTTGAAGTTAGAGAGGGACGCCCCTACTCTGATGGCGTGTGGCAGCTCGTTCCACCATCGTGGTGTCACAGATGAGAACAGGGACTGTGGTCGCTTTGTGTGAAGGGATGGCAGAGCCAGGCGGCGTTCGCTGGAGGAGCGTAGCGGCCGAGAAGGAACGTAAGTTTGTATTATGGAGTTTAGGTAGATGGTGCAGACCCAGTAGTCACTCTGTATGCAGCATTAGTGATTTGAATTTGATTCTGGAGGCCACGGGGAGCCAGTGGAGGTCACTGAGTGATGGAGTGACATGAGTCCTTTTGGGCTGATCAAAAACCAGACGCGCTGCTGCGTTCTGAACCATTTGTAAGGGTTTCACCGCACAAGCTGGGAGACCTGCTAGAAGGGCATTGCAATAGTCAATGCGAGAGATAACCATGGCCTGTACCAGCAGCTGGGTGGCGTACTGAGTGAGGTAGGGCCTGATTTTCCTTATGTTGTATAGAGAAAAGAGGCACAACCGAGAGACAGTAGCAACATGGTCTGAAAAGGACAGCTGGTCATCAATCATGACACCCAAGTTTCTCACCACCTTGGTTGGAGTGATGGTTGTGGAGTCAGTTTGTAGTTTGATGTTATGGTGGATAGATTGCTTGGCTGGAATGACCAAGAGTTCAGTCTTAGAGAGGTTTAGTTGAAGGTGGCGAGCCTTCATCCATGCAGATATGTCTGAGAGACAGTCCGTGATCCGCGCCGAGACGGTGGGGTTGTCTGGCAGGAAGGATAGGTAGAGCTGCGTGTCGTCTGCGTAGCAGTGGTAAGAGAAGCCGTGCAAGATAAGTGTCCTTGCTGATTCTGATTAATAATGGATCTGATCATCAACACACTTTTTAAAATCCATCAGTGGTGCAGCCTGAGAGGAAACACTCCAAACACACCAAACTCCATTTCAAATTTAACAAATTTAAAGTAAATAACAAAGTCTCTTGGTCATGGTCAAGCTGTAAAATGTTCCTTTGAACAAACCCTCAGGATGTTCAGCTAACAGAGAATCAGCTCATCACTGGAGGATCTCACCTGTTTTCTGTTGCAGTGTTGATGAAGGAAGTACGGCGTTCGGAGGAGCAGGCGTGAGCGCCACCATAGGAGTGAAACTGAGCCGAAACCGGCAAGGACGTCTGAGCATCGAGATACCAAACTGTGTCTTCAGAGCTGATGTCATCCTCACACAGTCCACCGGCTGGATCGGGTAAGACAAGACTAAGACCAGGGCCTGTATTTATCAAGCTTCTCATAATTACTGTTTAAAGAAAAAAGCTCAAAGCTTAAAAGTTAGTTATCAAGCATCATAGTGCTAATTTAAGTGAAGGGATGGTGATGGATAAAAGCATCAGATGAATGAATAAAGTGTAGGACTAAAGCTTAAGTGTCAGTCTTGGAGCTGATTCACAACACTTTGCTGGGCTGCAAACAGGATTTTGGATGATGACATGGACAAGGACCAATCACTGATTAGATTTCCTTATTTAAAGGAGACCTATTATGCTTTTCCTCATTTTATGACTCATCTACAGTGTTCTACAGTGTTGCTCTGTAATACGACACACGCAGCAAGACAGAGCCGCTGTTCCATATATGGTCATTTGCTCCGCTCAGTCTGCCTGTAACGCTCAGCAACAACAAGCTTACAGCTTACAACAGCTTACATCAACAGCTTGTTTAAAGGCCTACATCAAGAGCTAGTCTAAGAAAAAAATATATTTTTGAACTTTGAATCATGCAAAGCTGCCATACAGGAGTCACAGAACCTAGTGAGGATTCCTAAGAGGAGATAACATTCAACACACATTCGATAATAATAAAGAAGTAAAGAAGTTTCAAGAGAATACATTATGATATACACATTGGAAATGAAAGAAAGTTGATCTTTATATGAGAGTCATTAATTACACCTATTACTCCTGGGAAGCTGACCATACTATAACACATGAATTGTGTTTGCGTCTGTTGGATTATGGGGGTGTTGCTGGGAACTGGAAACACATGACATTGATTGGAGCTGTTGCTGCGTTTGTCCTGTGGCAAGTAAACGTCATCACCACCTTCAGTTTAACTGAAAACGTATTGCTGCGTAAAGTCAGTGGTGAGATGACGTCCCTCACCAACTCGCTGACAAAGCCTGCGCTGTCCAGTCTATTTAACTGCACATCATCAAATATTTCAGAAACATTCTTCCTCTCCTGAAATATTTCTGCATGTCTGACATCACAGGTCCCTACTTGCAGCTCCTGACCACCTGGGAGAGCTGTCTTAAATAACGGGGAGAGGAAGAGTGATTCTCAGCTTTAAGACATTTGATTACTTGCTTTTATTCTCAAGTAAATGCTCTGTACTTGTATAGCGCCTTTCTAGTCTTTTCGACCACTCAAAGTGCTTTTACACTACATCTGCATTCATACACATTCATACACCTAAGTGCTCAAACAGAAACTAACATTCACACACATTCACACACTGGCGGAACAGCCACCAGGGGCAAATCGGGGTTCAGTATCAAGGACACTTCAACATGCAACCAGGGGGAGCCAGGGATTGAACCGAGTTTGAAAGGAGGAGTAAATTTCACAAATTCTCAGCACTATCGACTAAAATGTCTCTTTAAGAAGCTTGATAAAGACCAGCCCAGGTCTAGATTTAGACCAGGTTCCTGTACCATGAAGTGAGTTCAACATACCCAAGGTATATTTTCGTTATCTGGCTTCACTAACCCTAACAATTTGGATCAGGGTAACCGGTCCCATGAAGCTGATTATCAACTCGGTAAGTTAAGCCAGGGTTTCCCAGTCCAGCCGTGAGCGTGTTCGCGTAAAAGAGGCGGAGTTAGCAGTAGATGACCAATCATAGACACGAACAAGTCCACTGGCAGCAGAGCGTCATATTTTACAAACTAAGAGCTACTGCGATGTTAGACAGTCTCAGGATGGTGACGTTATTTCCCAGAGAGCTGATTGGTCAGTAGGAAGCGTTTCTATAGACTTGATCTCTTATTTGGAACAGAACCTGAGCAGGTTAGCCGTTCAGCATCAGGGACCATGGCGTTCTAACCCAGCAGGGTTAACTCTAAAGTTACCTGGATAAGCTCAAATCCTGCTTCACGGTCCAGGGTCCAGGGTCCAAGTCTACTGTGGGTGCCCACTGCTCCACTGATCCAGACCTGCAGGCTGGCATGGTATTTCCTGGATTTTGGAATTAGGGATTTGTTATATTAATGGAAACACATCAACAGGGAATACAGTCTTTGACACAACACCGGTTTTATTAGTGACTGATTAATATTAATAAGAGCTGGGCACGTTATCGTGTTAACGCATTAATTAGTTAATTAACGACTGTGGTGTCCGAACAATAATGCTGCGATGATGTGTTGAGAAGAAATCCGCTTGACACTGTTCTTGATCATAAAAGTTTATTACATCAAGGAGTTCAGCATCAATTTCAAGCTCTGCAGCAGCTTGGAGAGTGACCCAGCCCGATGGCCACTCTGTCTCTCTGTACATCAAACACAGCTTATATAGGACATGTTTAGGTGTCTGTTAGACACCATAGAAGGGTTTGAGTCTGTAAACTAAGGCACCAATCCATATAAGGGCACAGTTCTATAGGATATGTGTAGGCATCTGTTAGATACCATATAGGGTCTGAGTCTCCACATAACCACTAATCACTGCTCTCCCCTTAAAAGGTCACTAATCCTCTATCCAGCTGCTACAGTGCTATGTTAAACTGTTGTGTGTCAAATGCACATATATTATACACCACACGACAATTATTTTATCGCACGTTAATAGTATACTAATACTAATAGTGGCAGTGGCAAATAGCTCTGGTTTAATATTTGATTTGATTACATTAATGTTTAAGTTGAGATTTACAAGAAATATTTTATTGCTGCTGTGTAAAGGGAACACTGCTGCGAAAAAGCTCCTTATTTGTTTAAAGTGTTTGTAAACTACATGTTATTGCACTTTTGTGTATATAGCAGTACATTTAAATTAAAAGTGCACAATATACTACTTTAGAATTCATTATTTCATTTTGCGCATAGCTATGCGATTAATTGATTAAAAATTTTAATCGTTGCCCAGCACTAATATTAATGCATTAAATATCATCCGACTAAAGAGTGACTTTAATGGAACATCCTGACCTCAGCTCTGCAGGGATCTGGTCTTAAAGCATGTCGACCTGATGGTGGCGCTAGGTATTAGAAGTTCCTATGTTCATCATGAGGAAAACCTTAAGGTCTGAACCTCAGTGGAGGACAGACTGACACAGACCCAGATCCTCATTAAAACCACCAGCTGGTCTCTGTGAAACCAGGTCTGCTACATCAGCTGTTATTGATCAGTGACTGAAATGGTTCTCTTGTTGCTTTTTAGGCGTCTGGTGGACATACTCAGACCAGTTCTCCAGCACTTTTTCAACACCCAGGTTTGTTCCACCTCCAGTCTTTAACAGCTAAACCAGGTCTGCGTGAGTCTGCATGCTTTCCTCTGGAAAAATTAAATCCTAAATCTGTATGTTCAGATGCACAGGTGTGATGGTTCAGACTGAAACATTTATTTGAAGTACTTGTACGCAGATTAGAGTTCTGCAGAGCTGAGGATGAAGTTAGAGTCTCTCAGGCAGCAGAAACTTCTGTATCTCTTCCCAGCATGTAGCAAGGTGAACAGGCTGTGGCTGGGTCGGTACTGTCCTCACTGATATCACTGATGCTCGGGAGATGGGTACCAAGGATCTTCTGAGCAGTTTGAATTACCCGCTGCAGAGCCCTCTGGTCCTGGGCCGTGCACATTCCATGTTAGTGATGTTTCCAGTCAGGATGCTTTCTGTTGCGCCTCTGGAAAAGCTGACAAGAACTTGCTGTGGGAATTCTTAAGCTTCCTCAAGAAATCCAGTTGTTTCTGAGCTTGTGAGATGACCATGTCAGGTTCTCTGTGATGCTGATTCACAGGAACCTGAAACTGTTCACCTGCTCCACCTCAGCTCCACTGATGTACACAGGAGTGTGTCTTTATCTCCTTAGTTTTGCTGACGTTGAGCAGTAGGTTTTTCTCTGAGTACAACTCTGAAAGATTATGAATTTACTCCCGATATAAAGTCTCATCGTTGTTTGAAATCCGGCCGATGATGGTGGTGTCATCTGGATGCAGTCATGGGAGCACGCAGCGCTGGGGGGCTCCGGTGGTGAGTGGAGGAGGTGTGTCCGCCAATCTGTTTGTGAGGAAGTCCAGTATCCAGTTGCAGTGTTGTGTTTAAACCCAGTGTGCTGAGTTTTCTGATCAGCTTCATGGGGAGATTGTGTTTAACGCTAAGCTGAAATCCACAAACAGATGTAGGTGTTGTTTATCTCAAGGTGTGTGAGGGCTGAGGGGAGGGCAGTGGAGATGGCATCCTCTGTGGATCTGTTGGTTCTGAAAGCAAACTGGTGAGGGTCCAGGTTGGCTGGGATTTTGTTCTTAATGTGCTGAAGAACCAGTTTCTCAAAATACTTCATCAGAATGGAACATTTTTAACCCAGCAGCTTTACTCATTCACTCTCAGCAGGACTCTCCTCTCCTCCTCTGCTGTGGATACACAGTGGCTGGTCCTCTGGAGGTGAAGTAGACTTTACAGCTGATTCCTTGTTGAGGTTCATCTGGTAATGTGGCCTCACACATGATGGAGGAGTTCCTGCTGTTGTAGCCTGTGATGTTTTTGATGGCCTGCCACATATCTTTGGTGTTGTTGGTGTTGAGATTTGATCCTTTTTGTTAAAAACTGTCCGACAGAGTTCCAGTAGTGAGACGAGATGAATCAGCTGAGGAAACTTTAAAGGAACAAACAGGTTGTTTCAGAGGGATGAGATCAGTGACTTGATTGGCTGAGACTGTGCTAATCATATGTATATTATTATTATTAATCACCAAAAACTCTATGTAATCTATGTAGAGCTTGTTAACACTGCTGCCCCTCCATGGACCAGGAGGAGACACCAACACAATCTGTCTGTTTTCAGCTCTGTCCTGCTGTTCAGAGTCACGCTGTTCCTCGAGTTAACTCCATGTTGGAGAGCATCTCCATGGCGATGACACTGTACGAAGGCCTCGGCATCAACATCGACTACTCTCTGAGCGGAGACGTCACAGTGGCCTCCACATTCCTCGATGTGCCTTTCAAAGTGAGAAACTTGAACATGCTGCCTGCACACCACGAGAAGAAACCCGGTGTATGGGCTGTACCATTTAATAAACTAACCTGTGTGTTTCAGGGCTTAGTGTTCAGGCAGGGCGAGACTGTTGATGCTGGTTCAATAAGAAGAGGTGCAGATCCAGTTTTCAGAGAAAGTGACCGGATGGCTTACGTGGGCGTCTCTGAGTTCCTCATCAACAGTGCCATCATGTCGGTTTACAGCACAGGAGTCATGGCGCAGGCTCAAACGGTGGAAACGGCCAAAAAACACCCGCCAAACCACAAGATGACATATCATTTCAAATTAACTAATTAGTGTGTTTTTCAGCTGATCCTGATAATATGAACCTCCTCTGTTCTTCTCACCAGGTGACTGGTGGAGCTGCAAGGACTCTGAGAGCTCTGCAGTTGTTTAGGGTAAGAACAAAAACTGTCTATTGGAAATTAAGTCATCAAAGAAGGACATGTAATGTTAGTCTGATCCCTTTTCATTTCCAATAAGTGGTTTACAAAGTTATTGGTTAGTTTAGGTGATTTTAAGTCGTAGCTCTGTGTTTGATTATGGTGTTCCTCAAGGAAGCATCATGTTCCCTCTGGGAAACGTAATGCCAGATTTCACTTTACGCAGATGATACACAATTATATCTATTTCTCAGATGGCCCCAGTTCTTTGAATGCTTAAGTATTTTAAACCTAATGAGAACAAGGTGAAGCTGCAGCCAGTGTTATCATGATGATGATTATCATTTTAGGAACATCATCAAACTGAGCTCACAATGATGCTGACACGCTGATACAACTTTAATTAAGTCATTTCTCTTATTGCCCCCCTCTTTTTACTGGGCTACTTAAAGATCCCTATACTCAAAAATGTGTTTTTCTTATGTTTGTCTTCTGTCTGTGCAAAGTTTGTCACTGGAGAAGTGGTTTCACATTCCTCTACTGTAGGGGAGATGTTTGTACACTTCCCTTTAGTCTGGGAATCAAATGTATCCCGGGCAAGCTAGAACTGGTACGTACCAAATTCGAAAGCCAATCTCTGTCCAGCAAAGAAACCTGAAACCTCCAACAGTAGAGCGGACTTCAGTACGGAGAGCGAGTATTTCACCAGATAAGTGAAACTTTTGACTGCAAACATGCAGAGTGCAGTTTCAGGATGTAAACCAAACCCCAGAGCGTTCTTCCACTATCTACTATGGAATGACAATGTGAACACAGCTATTATCTGATGTTTCACAGCCACTAATGCTGTGCCAGCCAGTTACAAGCTAACAACATAAACAAATAAATGATGCTAAGTACTCCTCTTTCTGATATGTCTGCTAGTCGGCGACTCCTCCCCTAAGTCTGCGTCTGACTGAGGCTCAGACATGGAGGCTGTGGATGAATCTCAATGCTTCCTCTGAAGCTAGCCATCTTGATGGTGCCGCTCTTTCTCCGGTCTTTTAAAGCTTGTATTTTCCACTTTTAAAGCGCTACTAAATGCTCCTCCACCTCCATCACCCACAAACTTGTCTGCTGATACTTTTGCTGCCTTCTTCACAGGCAAAGTGGTGGCTATAACTAGCCAATTCTCTAAATCTCTCAAAATCAACCGGGCTTTTCCTGCTCTGGTCAGCTCCCACTGTGTGAACCCGGCACAGGAAAACCTACCATGTAGCAGTCCTTATACATGTCTCCCTCCATCTCCCTCGGGAAACGGAGCAAAGGGCTCAACACCAAGGCTAACATGTAGCAGTCCTACTGCATCTGTTCCTCTGTCATCCCAGGTCAATGGCACTTCTCCTCGTTTACTCCTCTCACGGAGAGCGAAGTATCAGAACTCCTGACCTGTAGCCGTCCCACTACATGCCCACTGGACCTGATTCCTACCAATCTCCTCCAAGCCATATTTCCTGGTCCCGGCAATCACTCATGTGATAAATACTTCTCTGGCTTCAGGAACCTTCCCGACCACTTTCAAAGGGCACAGGTTGCACCCTTGCTCAAAAAGCCCTCATTTGACCCAACTCAAGTTGAGAACTATCAACCAGTGTCTCTTCTACCATTTTTATCCAAAACTATTGAACGGGCAGTATTCAGACAAGTCTCAGAATTCCTCTCACGGGTTGACCTAGATCTATATCAGTCTGGTTTTAAGAGTGGCCACTCTACTGATTGACTGTTATGTCTGTAACAGAAGCCTTAAGGTCAGCTAAAGCTGCAGCCCAATCCTCGGTTCTTATCCTGTTTGACCAATGATTGGCCAATGATTCAAATTCTTAATTCCTAATTCTTAGAGAGAGATTACTGACCCAATTTTGTCGGAGACTTATCCTTCACTCTATGGAAAAAGTCTACCGGCCACTCCTTGTTAACTCAAATATAACCCCCCCTAAAACTACAGCCACGTATACGCGAATGGCGGATTTCTAACGGCATCATCACACTTCTGGTATCCTAGGTTTTCCTGTGTTATTAGTCATTAATCTGATATCCCCCTTGAGTAGGTTTCCAGGACTTCAGTCTTCCTCTGAAACATACAAACTTTCTAAACTTTTGATGGCACATGGTTTCCACAAGAAATCAAAGATAAGACATAGAAATTCAGGCAAAAACAGTATTGTTTGTTCTCTTAACATGAAATATTTCTATAAGTACATACACACTCAGTATAACATTCTATGACGACAGTGATTAGATTAAACTCTAAACTAAACTATCAAGTTTCCATACCCAGATGGTTTCTTACTTCCAGGAAGAAAGGTTCTTTAACAGTATATATCAGAGTAAATATCTTGAACAGCACAGATTTTTTCCCCAACCATCTTTCCTTTCCTGCATGATTGTTTATTAATAAATGATTTCTCTGCACGTAGGCCTTAAATTATCGACATTGTGTCTTTCAGAAAAATGGTTACATAAAAACTTATCATTGGCAGCCTTAAATATACCCGGATATCATTAATTTAGACAGGATAGAGTAAAGGGAAGAGGTGGTGGAGTCATGGTTTACCTGAAGAATAATATTCACTGAAGCCAGATTCAACTATCTAATGTTAATCTGGAATGTATTGGACTAACTATCACTCTCTCTTCTCAAATGTCTTTTGTTCTGGTTTTACTATATCGTCCACCTTCTTCTAACAATACCTTCTATGATGAATTTAAAAGGTTACTCAAAGAATGTAACTCGAAAAGAGAAGTCTTACTCTTAGGTGATTTCAACATAAATTGAAATTAAGAGAAGAGAATTAAGAGAAATAGGAATTCTTTAAAAAGAATTACAGATAATATGGATTTTACACAAGTAATTAAATGTCCTACCAGAATAACTGTATCCTCACAGACGCAAATTGATTTACTTTTCACCAACAGGCCAGAAACAGTTGAGAAAACATATAATCTCATTACTGGATTAACTAACCATAACATAATTTTATTAACAAGAAAGCTTACAAATAATAGATTTAGGACAAATAAAAATGAAAAGTGAACTTGAGACTTTTCAAATGGATATAAATAAAACAATCTGGAATGAATTTATAAGTGGGAGGAATGTAGAGGAAGACAGCAAGAGATTTATAAACACAATTCAGAGTATAGCACAAAAGTTCACTAAGACATCCCAAGGTAAGAAGAAGAATAAAAAGAACTGTCTAACATGGTTGAGTACAGACTTACTGAAACTGATGAAGGAGCGAGATCACGCACAAAAACATTTTCTGAAGTTTAAATTGCAAATTGATAGACAAAAGTTTATAATGTTACATAGTAGGGTTACTCGAGAACTAAGAAAGGCTAAAGCAAACTTTTTTATTAGTATTCATGAGTCTAGGGAGGGAGAGAGAGAGGGAGAGAGAGGGACAGGGAGGGAGAGAGAGAGAGAGGGACAGGGGGAGAGAGAGGGACAGGGAGGGACAGGGGGAGAGAGAGAGGGGGGGGGGGAGAGGGGGACAGGGAGGGAGAGAGAGGGAGAGAGAGGGACAGGGAGGGACAGGGGGAGAGAGAGGGACAGGGAGGGACAGGGGGAGAGAGGGGGGGGAGGGAGAGAGGGGGACAGGGAGGGAGAGAGAGAGGGAGAGAGAGAGGGAGAGAGAGGGACAGGGAGGGAGAGAGAGAGAGAGAGGGACAGGGGGAGAGAGAGGGACAGGGAGGGACAGGGGGAGAGAGAGAGGGGGGGGGACAGGGAGGGACAGGGGGAGAGAGAGGGACAGGGGGAGAGAGAGAGAGAGAGAGAGAGGGCAGGAGAGGAACAGAGAGGGAGGCAGCCTACACAGGGGGAGAGAGAGGGACAGGGGGAGAGAGAGAGAGAGAGGGACAGGGGGAGAGAGAGGGACAGGGAGGGACAGGGGGAGAGAGAGAGGGGGGGGGAGGGAGAGAGGGGGACAGGGAGGGAGAGAGAGAGGGAGAGAGAGGGACAGGGAGGGACAGGGGGAGAGAGAGGGACAGGGGGAGAGAGAGAGAGAGAGAGAGAGGGCAGGAGAGGAACAGAGAGGGAGGCAGCCTACACAGGGGGAGAGAGAGGGACAGGGGGAGAGAGAGGGACAGGGAGGGAGGCAGCCTACACAGGGGGAGAGAGAGGGACAGGGGGAGAGAGAGGACAGGGAGGGACAGGGGGAGAGAGGGGGGGGGGAGGGAGAGAGGGGGACAGGGAGGGAGAGAGAGAGGGAGAGAGAGAGGGAGAGAGAGGGACAGGGAGGGAGAGAGAGAGAGAGAGGGACAGGGGGAGAGAGAGGGACAGGGAGGGACAGGGGGAGAGAGAGAGGGGGGGGGGGACAGGGAGGGACAGGGGGAGAGAGAGGGACAGGGGGAGAGAGAGAGAGAGAGAGAGAGGGCAGGAGAGGAACAGAGAGGGAGGCAGCCTACACAGGGGGAGAGAGAGGGACAGGGGGAGAGAGAGGGACAGGGAGGGACAGGGGGAGAGAGAGAGGGGGGGAGGGAGAGAGGGGGACAGGGAGGGAGAGAGAGGGACAGGGAGGGACAGGGAGGGAGAGAGAGAGGGAGAGAGAGGGACAGGGAGGGACAGGGGGAGAGAGAGGGACAGGGGGAGAGAGAGAGAGAGAGAGAGAGGGCAGGAGAGGAACAGAGAGGGAGGCAGCCTACACAATATCCACACAGAGGTACAGACAGTAAAGGTGATGTTGCTTTAGAACTGAAATTATCTACAAGCTCATTGACTGAGACCTGTGGGAGGGCGGGTGTTGAGGAGAAAGTCTCAATAAATGTTTCACTGGTGTTGTCAGTGATATGCCGTTTTGTGATCACCTCTGTTTGTACATTTGACAGCACTCTCAAAGAAAACACAGGAATGATCAGAGAGATGTCCAGACCCTTGGAGATGACCAAGTCCAAAGTGTGCCCCTTATTGTGCGTGGGCTCCGTCACATGTTGAGTCAGTCCATAATTATCAAGAACACAACACAGTTCTTTAGTCACTCTGTCCTGGGGGTTGTCAACATGGATGTTAAAATCAGCAACAATAACCACACAGTCAAAGTCAACACAGATTATAGACAGCAGTTCACCAAAGTCATCAAAAAAGTTTGCACAGTATTTAGGGGGCCTGTAGATATTTAGAAAATCGCTCGAGAAGAGGAATTCAGCTGAAGAGCCACATATTCAAAAGAAGCAAAATTCCCATAAGACATCTTTTTGCATTGGAGGGAGTCGGCTCAGGAGGTAGAGCGGGTTGGCCGTTAATCGGAAGCTACATGTCCAAGTGTCCTTGGGCAAGATACTGAACCCCGAATTTCCCCTGGCGGCTGTTCCGCCAGTGTATGAATGTGTGTGAATGTTAGTTTCTGTTTGAGCACTTAGGCTCAGTGTGTTAATGGTAAATGCAGATGTAGTGTAAAAGCGCCTTGAGTGGTCGAAAAGACTAGAAAGGCGCTATACAAGTACGGAGCATTTGCATTAAACAAAATGGCAACTCCACCTCCTCTCTTATGCACTCTAGCTTCACTCTTAAAACTGAAGTTGGGAGGGGTAGACTCGATAAGGACAGCTGCACTGTTATCTTGGTCCAACCAAGTTTCAGTTAAAAACATGCAATTAAGATTGTGAGTTATTATAAAATCATTGATTAAAAATGTTTTTCCGGCCAACGACCTAACGTTTAACAAAAACCTGGACTTAGAGCCAGTGGTGGAGGTGGACGGTGAGGGGGGGTTTAGGGTAGAGAAAATGGGAGTGGAGCGAGGGAAGGTGCGGGGAGTAAATTTGGTCCCAGCTCTAACCAGGTCTTCAATGTGATCAGTGAAGTCCAACAGGGGGGAGAGGGGAGAAAGGGTGTCTGGAGATAAGGGTGACCTAGATGGGGATTGGGGGGTAGAGATGTTGAATACTCACTATTTTCAGTGAGGGGGGTGGAGGCTCTTCCTCTTGGCTCAGTTGTCTCCCGTGATCAGAGCTCTCTTCGGGCGGGGGCTGAGGTGGCTCTCCTTCAAGGTTTCTGGCGTGTTGTGTTATGTCTTCTTCTTGTTTAGATTCCTCTTGTCTCTTGTCCTTGGCAGAGGGAACAGATGAGTGACGCAGAAAGTGAAACAGGAGCTGAACAGTTTTACTCCTGACTTGTTAAGGCGAAGTCCATCTGCCTTAAAAAGATGTCTGCGGTCCAGTTTTAGATGAAATGCACTGAATGGACAGTACATGCCGTGGAGAGCCACGTGTTCAATGCCATCAGTCTGCTGAATCTTTCAGCTCCTCTTCAGATTGGCGGTATAGGGCCACTGATAAACACCTCAGCATTCAGAGAGCTGACCGTGTTCAACAGATTATTAAAGTCCTCTTTCAACACTTCAGACTGTTGCTTCACAACATCATTGGCCCCGATGTGCAGTATGATGTTTTTCACAGTAGGATGTTCAACAAATAAATGAAATGTAATGATTGATGACCAGCTGTCCTTTTCAGACGGTGTTGCTGCTGTCTCTCGGTCATGCCACTTTGCTCTATACAACATCAGAAAAATCAGCCCTACATCACTCAATATGCCACCCAGCTTCCGGGACAGGCCATGGTTGTCTCTCGCCTCGACTACTGCAATGTCCTTCTAGTCAGTGCTTGAAGTGTATAAAAATAGGTGCCAGTCCTGGTTTTTGATCAGCCCAAAAGGACTCATGTTATTCCATTAATCAGTGACCTCCACTGGCTCCCCGTGGCCAAATTCA
The DNA here is from genome assembly GCF_014851395.1 of Micropterus salmoides. Lineage (NCBI taxonomy): Eukaryota > Metazoa > Chordata > Actinopteri > Centrarchiformes > Centrarchidae > Micropterus > Micropterus salmoides. Next base: position 36,218,547 of record NW_024040041.1, on the reverse strand, counting down.
AGTCACTAATGCTGCATACAGAGTGACTACTGGGTCTGCACCCATCTACCTAAACTCCATAATACAAACTTACGTTCCTTCTCGGCCGCTACGCTCCTCCAACAAACGCTGCCTGGCTCCATCCCTTCACACAAAGCGACCTCCCTGTCCCTGTTCTCACCTGTGACACCACGATGGTGGAACGAGCTGCCGCACGCCATCAGAGCAGGGGTGTCCCTCTCTAACACTTCCTCTAATAACACCTCGAACCTCTAACATGCACTTCCTGTGCTCTTCTTCTTTTGTCACCTTACAGTTATCATGTATTGATTGCACTTCTGTGTTAACTCTTACTTCTTTCCGTAGGTATTTACCCCATGCACATATGTGATATGTGCTATTAGCTCTTGCTAGTATGTGTTGTCAGTTGTAGATCTCATGCTGTATTTGATGCTCTGTTGATGCTTGTATGTTGTTACTCAAATGCAAGTCGCTTAAAAGCGTGGATAAAAGCGTCTGCCAAATGAGTAAATGTAAATGTTTAAAGTCAGTTGTTTGATTTGTTTCCTTATAAAGTTTGTAAAGTTAGGTGAAAAAGGATGCTTTGGTTCTAAACCATCACACTATTCTGTGCATCTTAAAAAAAACTGAGACTATTCTTTCTCCATTCCACCTCTTTCATGTACATGCTGGGCACACAGCCTGCAGTCTCTGTTCCTACCCACCTGCCTCCAGACACACCTGTTCAATTCCAATTCCTCCCATTTTTCCCACACTGTGTTTCCATAGCAACCATCCCGAATGAACAATCCCCTCTCTGCTGAACTGGAAGTCACAGAGGCGCCGAGCATGAGCATCAGCAGGAATGCCGGAATGACGGTCACTGCCAGAGCCAGAGTCCGAGTGTTCGCAGTGCCGGCTAGGAGGGAACAGGAGCAGCTCCTCTCGGTGTCGGCGGTAAAACACAAACACAACCAGAATCATCTGTTGTCACTGTCTCAGCTCACCACCAATGCAGCCCTTACATTGTATTAATGCGGAGTGGCTAAAGGTCTGTACACTTTCGTCTCAGACAGCAGATACATATCATACATACAGTATCTCACAAAGTGAGTCCACCTGTCACATTTTTGTAAATGTGATTCTATCTTTTCATGTGGCAACACTGAACAAATGACACTTTGCTGCAGTGTAAAGTAGTGAGCGTGCACCTTGTGTAAAGCAGTGAGCGTACAGCTTGTATAACAGTGTAAAGTAGTGAGTGTACAGCTTGTATAACAGTGTGTATAAAGTAGTGAGCGTGCAGCTGGTATAACAGTGTGTATAAAGTAGTGAGAGTACAGCTTGTGTAAAGCAGTGAGCGTACAGCTTGTATAACAGTGTGTATAAAGTAGTGAGCGTACAGCTTGTGTAAAGCAGTGAGCGTACAGCTTGTATAACAGTGTAAAGTAGTGAGTGTACAGCTTGTATAACAGTGTGTATAAAGTAGTGAGCGTGCAGCTGGTATAACAGTGTGTATAAAGTAGTGAGAGTACAGCTTGTGTAAAGCAGTGAGCGTACAGCTTGTATAACAGTGTAAAGTAGAGAGCGTACAGCTTGTATAACAGTGTGTGTAAAGTAGTGAGCGTGCAGCTTGTATAACAGTGTAAAGTAGTGAGCGTGCAGCTTGTATAACAGTGTAAAGTAGTGAGCGTGCAGCTTTTATAACAGTGTAAAGTAGTGAGCGTGCAGCTTTTATAACAGTGTAAAGTAGTGAGCGTACAGCTTGTGTAAAGTAGTGAGCGTACAGCTTGTATAACAGTGTAAAGTAGTGAGCGTGCAGCTTGTATAACAGTGTAAAGTAGTGAGCGTGCAGCTTTTATAACAGTGTAAAGTAGTGAGCGTACAGCTTGTGTAAAGTAGTGAGCGTACAGCTTGTATAACAGTGTAAAGTAGTGAGCGTACAGCTTGTATAACAGTGTAAAGTAGTGAGCGTACAGCTTGTGTAAAGTAGTGAGCGTACAGCTTGTGTAAAGCAGTGAGCTTACAGCTTGTATAACAGTGTAAAGTAGTGAGCGTACAGCTTGTATAACAGTGTGTGTAAAGTAGTGAGCGTGCAGCTGGTATAACAGTGTAAAGTAGTGAGCGTGCAGCTGGTATAACAGTGTAAAGTAGTGAGCGTGCAGCTGGTATAACAGTGTGTATAAAGTAGTGAGTGTACAGCTTGTGTAAAGTAGTGAGCGTGCAGCTGGTATAACACTGTAAAGTAGTGAGCGTGCAGCTGGTATAACAGTGTAAAGTAGTGAGCGTGCAGCTTGTATAACAGTGTAAAGTAGTGAGCGTGCAGCTGGTATAACAGTGTAAAGTAGTGAGCGTGCAGCTTGTATAACACTGTAAAGTAGTGAGCGTGCAGCTGGTATAACAGTGTAAAGTAGTGAGCGTGCAGCTGGTATAACAGTGTAAAGTAGTGAGCGTAGAGCTGGTATAACAGTGTAAAGTAGTGAGCGTGCAGCTTGTACAACAGTGTAAAGTAGTGAGCGTACAGCTTGTATAACAGTGTGTGTAAAGCAGTGAGCGTGCAGCTTGTAGAACAGTGTAAAGCAGTGAGCGTGCAGCTTGTAGAACAGTGTAAAGTAGTGAGCGTACAGCTGGTATAACAGTGTGTGTAAAGTAGTGAGCGTGCAGCTTTTTTAACAGTGTATGTAAAGTAGTGAGCGTGCAGCTTGTATAACAGTGTGTATAAAGTAGTGAGTGTACAGCTTGTGTAAAGTAGTGAGCGTACAGCTTGTATAACAGTGTGTGTAAAGTAGTGAGCGTGCAGCTGGTATAACAGTGTAAAGTAGTGAGCGTGCAGCTGGTATAACAGTGTAAAGTAGTGAGCGTGCAGCTGGTATAACAGTGTGTATAAAGTAGTGAGTGTACAGCTTGTGTAAAGTAGTGAGCGTGCAGCTGGTATAACACTGTAAAGTAGTGAGCGTGCAGCTGGTATAACAGTGTAAAGTAGTGAGCGTGCAGCTGGTATAACAGTGTAAAGTAGTGAGCGTGCAGCTTGTATAACAGTGTAAAGTAGTGAGCGTGCAGCTGGTATAACAGTGTAAAGTAGTGAGCGTGCAGCTTGTATAACACTGTAAAGTAGTGAGCGTGCAGCTGGTATAACAGTGTAAAGTAGTGAGCGTGCAGCTGGTATAACAGTGTAAAGTAGTGAGCGTAGAGCTGGTATAACAGTGTAAAGTAGTGAGCGTGCAGCTTGTACAACAGTGTAAAGTAGTGAGCGTACAGCTTGTATAACAGTGTGTGTAAAGCAGTGAGCGTGCAGCTTGTAGAACAGTGTAAAGCAGTGAGCGTGCAGCTTGTATAACAGTGTAAAGTAGTGAGCGTACAGCTGGTATAACAGTGTGTGTAAAGCAGTGAGCGTGCAGCTTGTAGAACAGTGTAAAGCAGTGAGCGTGCAGCTTGTATAACAGTGTAAAGTAGTGAGCGTACAGCTGGTATAACAGTGTGTGTAAAGTAGTGAGCGTGCAGCTTTTTTAACAGTGTATGTAAAGTAGTGAGCGTGCAGCTTGTATGACAGTGTAAATTGTCCCCTCAAAATAAGACATCACACAGCGATTCTAGCGTCAGACCTTTAGGGGTGCTCAGCCCGTAATGAGAATGTAACATGCATACAATGCAAATAAGTAGGCCTGCTAGAGAGGAGCTGGTGCAGAGCGGAGCGTGTCAGTCAAGGGCGTCACTTTATGTTGAAAAGTGGTGGGGACATAAGGGCTCAGGTCAGGGCATGATGATACATTTAGGTCATGAGATGTGACGATGCTCCAGAACAAGACAAGAAGATATTTAGCAGAATTTAGATTAAATATGTGATGGTGATCCTCCCCCAGAAGATTATGAGCATTAAACTGGTAGTTTCCAGCATTTTCTGCTCCAGTTCACAGTGGAAATATCTGTTTTTAGGGGAAACTATATTGCATTGCAGGTTTATTATTGTGCAAATAAACCTTGTTCACAGCATTTTCATTTGTTAATCAACATTTCTTGCTCTCACTTTACGCTGTAACAAGCTGTACACTCACTACTTTACACTGTTATACAAGCTGCACGCTCACTACTTTACGCTGTTATACAAGCTGTACGCTCACTACTTTACGCTGTAACAAGCTGAACGCTCACTACTTTACGCTGTTATACAAGCTGCACGCTCACTACTTTACGCTGTTATACAAGCTGCACGCTCACTACTTTACGCTGTAACAAGCTGTACACTCACTACTTTACACTGTTATACAAGCTGCACGCTCACTACTTTACGCTGTTATACAAGCTGTACGCTCACTACTTTACGCTGTAACAAGCTGTACACTCACTACTTTACACTGTTATACAAGCTGCACGCTCACTACTTTACGCTGTTATACAAGCTGTACGCTCACTACTTTACGCTGTAACAAGCTGTACACTCACTACTTTACACTGTTATACAAGCTGTACGCTCACTACTTTACATACTTTACACTGTTATACAAGCTGCACGCTCACTACTTTACGCTGTTATACAAGCGGCACACTCACTACTTTACGCTGTTATACAAGCTGTACGCTCACTACTTTACGCTGTAACAAGCTGTACACTCACTACTTTACACTGTTATACAAGCTGTACGCTCACTACTTTACATACTTTACACTGTTATACAAGCTGCACGCTCACTACTTTACGCTGTTATACAAGCGGCACGCTCACTACTTTACGCTGTTATACAAGCTGTACGCTCACTACTTTACGCTGTAACAAGCTGTACACTCACTACTTTACACTGTTATACAAGCTGCACGCTCACTACTTTACGCTGTTATACAAGCTGTACGCTCACTACTTTACGCTGTAACAAGCTGTACACTCACTACTTTACACTGTTATACAAGCTGTACGCTCACTACTTTACATACTTTACACTGTTATACAAGCTGCACGCTCACTACTTTACGCTGTTATACAAGCGGCACACTCACTACTTTACGCTGTTATACAAGCTGTACGCTCACTACTTTACGCTGTAACAAGCTGTACACTCACTACTTTACACTGTTATACAAGCTGTACGCTCACTACTTTACATACTTTACACTGTTATACAAGCTGCACGCTCACTACTTTACGCTGTTATACAAGCGGCACACTCACTACTTTACGCTGTTATACAAGCTGTACGCTCACTACTTTACACTGTTATACAAGCTGCACGCTCACTACTTTACGCTGTTATACAAGCTGTAAGCTCACTACTTTACGCTGTAACAAGCTGCACGCTCACTATTCCTTCTGAAGACTGGGAGGAACAGTCTGACTAGAGGGTATTGACTCTGTCTGATGTGACACTGCTGCTAGTTGCAGATGATTTGTGGTTCTGCTGACTTCATCACACGAGAGTCCTCAGAACATCAGTCTGTCTGCAGCTCAGCAGCAGGACAAACTAATAACAACACCACCAACTGGTTTCCCCGCCCATGAATCCTTGAGTATAGTTAGTGTTTGGACAGTTGACAGACATTCTAGCACCTACATGACAGTGTTTACAGTCTGATCCAGGACCAGCCTGGTTACGCACAGACAAGCTGTCCTCCCACTCTGGCCGTCAGGAGAGAGTATTTCTTCTTCTGCAACTGAACATCAAAATGTCTGTGTCCTCCAGAGGTGTACGGTTCAGATGACGGTCGCTATCCATGGAAACTTCCTGACTCTCCCTTCAGGCAACGTCGAGTAAGCACACCTGTTTGTTCCTGTATCCCAGAGGGGACATCTCATTGACATAATGCATTCCCTGCTCCCTGACCCTCACCTGGTTTGTGTCCGTGGGAACATCACTTTTGTCCCCACAAGTCACACAAGTCCCCAACGTTTAGTGTGTATTCTGTGGCCGGGTCCCCACCGGGATATAACACACAGCCATATGTACAGCATAGAGAATACCATTATAATCCACGCTTGTTTTTATCTTTCAGCTGTAGAATCATCACCAAAAATTCGATCAGAGACGCTCTGGTAAGAACCAGTCCCCCCCCCCACACACTTCCATCCATCTACATTAATAATGATGGCGTTGTGTTCTGTGTTTGTGTGCAGGTGAAACCTTTGAATGGACTGATGTCGACAAAGCTCAGGGACTTCCTGCGTGGTGAGCACTGTCGGACATGAACCTCTTCATGATCTAACATGTCGCTGTCTGTCTGAATAAACACCCGAGTCACCTTAACTTCAAGCCACCAATGACATTTTGAGAAACTGATCATAACGGGCTTCATAAAAGTCGACTTCATGGCACGATGGTTGTGAAGCCAGTACAGAAATCCCTTAAAGCTGCGTTCTCTCCAGCAGCCAGCAGGGGGCGACTCCAGCGGCTGCAGAAAGAAGTGTGATTGTATAGAAGTCTGTGAGAAAATGTTTCTACTTGTCAGCTGATTTATTCCCTCAGTAAACACTTTCCTGATGAGTTTCTGGTCTCAGTCGCTAGTTTCAAGTCTTCTTCAACACAGCATGATGTTCATTTAGTAAATTATGGTCCCATTTAGAGGAACAGAGACCAGGAAGCAGGGGAGGCTTTAGGGCGGGGCTACAAGCTGATCGACAAGTCGCTACCATGGCGATCTGTCAATCAGGATGGAGGTGACTGGTATCCGCTGCTCTGTGTTAGTGTTGTATCGTTCAAAGAACGTTTGGTTCGTTTGACCTGATCTTGTATGTGACTCAGGAGGAACGGGTCGTCTCGGTGAGTAATTCGTTCATTTTCACGCATGCGTGAAGGATCTTGGACTCTTACGTTCACTCGTCACACGGCAGCTGCAAGGTCTCCGTCAGCACAGGAAACAGAATTGATTAGTTCAGGACTCATAACTGTGGGTCTCTGGGTTTGAGTCGTTCATTTGTCACGTGACAGCTCGGCTACTGTGGAGCGGGAATGAACTAATCGTTCAGCGCTCACAGGGGTCCTCCTCGGAGTCTGTCTTCACTCGGCAGGCTGAGTAACTGCCAGCGCCGGGACTGACATTATATATCTATTTTGTTAATTCTGTGACATTTAATGAAGCATAATGTGATTACAGGGCAGTGATGTCGTGCTAAGTTACAGTTTGAACACAGCCGCACCGTAACTTCAGTCCTGCTAGCGTTTACAGCCAACAGCTGATGAGAGTTGTTCTGGGTCCACTTCAGAACCCTGACAGGGTTCTACCGGGAGCCGAATTACCTCAGAGGTCATCTCCTCTCCAAAACAAACCCGGTCATTAAAACGTTAAAACACAGCCGCATAGCAGCGTTAGCGTTAGCCCTGTGGTGTGTTTACAGCTAACAGCTGATCCGGTCCACCAGAGAACTGCTGTTGTTTCACCGCTCCTCACTGGTGAACAACCTGCAGTGTTTGAGATTACAACAGAGTTACTGTTACAGCTGATAAAGTCCTTCCTGAGTCTGAACCACTGATTCATTCAATCAGACCTTTAAAACTTCAGAAACGTAAAAAGACTTCAGTGAATCTGTTGCTAGGAAACAAACGGCAAAAATGGGCGAAGCTCCGTGTGCCACTTACTGAAGTCCTAAATTTAAATTCACTTAAAGCTGCCAGATTCCCTTTAAACTGGTGATCTCTGTGTGTGTGCAGACTGCTTTGATAAAGGAGTACTGATCCCTCTGCCTGAAGGAATGGGCTTCACTCAGGGACAGATCGACTACCAGGATGTGAGTACACAGAAAAATACACTCTACTGCATCACATGAAATACTCCGATACTGTTACAGTATCCCGTGACTCTGATCTGTCTGTATCAATAACAGACCTGACGTCATGTTTACACCGGAAACAAACGGTTAATGATTCTCGTCAGAATGTTTCAGTATATCGATATATGAGCTAGACCGAATATTAATGTTCAACCAAATACTACTGAAGTCCACTCAACTATACTACTCTAATGTGTACTTTAGTATACTAAACTTACAAGATACCTTAAATCGTGTTCTACAATAGTGAATGCTGTCATATAAAATGATCAAATAACAGCTGGCTGGCAGGCAGTCTCAGGATTTAACTTCCAGACAGATGGTTTGAAAGAGGAGCCATTTTTACCAACGAGGGAGGAGATCTGAGACGACACCTACACTGCTGTCCTTTCATCTCTTGCCAGGATCAAACGCTCTCTGTGTTAATGTTGTCGTCTGGACCTGCTCTGTGAAAATGTCTGTAATGAGCTGCTGTTATTTAAATAACCTTTAATCCCGCTGAGAATGCCGTCGTTCAGACCCTAATGAACGGCGGTATCCATCCCCCTGATACTGACCCAAAACAGGCTCAATCACTCCCTGCCAGCCAATCAGATCTGTGCACAATGCAGGATATGACATCAGAGCTACTTTGAACCAATCAGGTCCCAGTATGAAACCAACAATCAAACTACACAAATGGTGCCCGTGACTACATAGATACAGCTGATACTACGTGTTACTACATTAATACTATTGGTACTACACCAATGGTGCCCGTAACTACACTGGTACTGCCTGTAGCTACGCCGTTACTACGCCGGTACTGCCTGTAGCTACGCCGTTACTAAGCCGGTACTGCCTGTAGCTACGCCGTTACTACGCCGGTACTGCCTGTAGCTACGCCGTTACTAGGCCGGTACTGCCTGTAGCTACGCCGTTACTACGCCGGTACTGCCTGTAGCTACGCCGTTACTACGCCGTTACTACGCCGGTACTACGCCGGTACTACGCCGTTACTACGCTGGTACTGCCTGTAGCTACGCCGTTACTACGCCGGTACTGCCTGTAGCTACGCCGATACTGCCTGTAGCTACGGCGTTACTACGCTGGTACTGCCTGTAGCTACGCCGATACTACGCTGGTACTGCCTGTAGCTATGGCGTTACCAAGCCGGTACTGCCTGTAGCTACGGTGTTACTAAGCCGGTACTGCCTGTAGCTACGCCGTTACTACGCCGGTACTGCCTGTAGCTACGCCGTTACTACGCCGGTACTGCCTGTAGCTACGCCGTTACTACGCCGTTACTACGCCGGTAATACGCCGGTACTGCCTGTAGCTACGCCGTTACTACGCCGGTACTGCCTGTAGCTACGCCGATACTACGCTGGTACTGCCTGTAGCTACGCCGATACTGCCTGTAGCTACGGCGTTACTACGCTGGTACTGCCTGTAGCTACGCCGATACTACGCTGGTACTGCCTGTAGCTATGGCGTTACCAAGCCGGTACTGCCTGTAGCTACGGTGTTACTAAGCCGGTACTGCCTGTAGCTACGCCGTTACTACGCCGGTACTGCCTGTAGCTACGCCGTTACTAAGCCGGTACTGCCTGTAGCTACGCCGTTACTACGCCGGTACTGCCTGTAGCTACGCCGTTACTACGCCGGTACTACGCCGTTACTACGCCGGTACTACGCCGGTACTGCCTGTAGCTACGCCGATACTACGCTGGTACTGCCTGTAGCTACGCCGTTACTACGCCGGTACTACGCCGGTACTACGCCGTTACTACGCCGGTACTGCCTGTAGCTACGCCGATACTACGCTGGTACTGCCTGTAGCTATGGCGTTACCAAGCCGGTACTGCCTGTAGCTACGGTGTTACTAAGCCGGTACTGCCTGACCCGTGTTGTGTGTGCAGGGCTTCATGGTGGTCGGGGGGGACCTGACCTTAACCCCAGATGTGAGGAAGAAGATGGTGCAGGATTTCGGCCGATGAGAAGGATCTTCGGACCCTGCTTCAGAACCTGGACTACAATGATCCACATCACAGCAGCTCTGAGGATCCTGTTTGCTCCACTTCCTGTCTCTCACTGCGTCACTGAGTTCAGACTTTAGTGATACTAAAAGTACTAGTTAAAGTACTAGTACATGTTCTGCTTGTTACTCTGATAAATAAACGGCTTCAGCATCACTGGCTCTCGTGTTTTGATCTGACCAGAACCAGCCAATCAGAATGCAGCTTCACCTTCAGCTCAGCAGGAAACAGGTCACTGATCAACCTCGTTTATTGAATAAATTAAACATGAATCTGTTCCCAGCATGCACCACTGCTCTGCCCGCAGTCCTCTGGTGTCTATGATACGGTCAGATCCCACTCTTCATCCTCCTCTTCATCAGGAGCAAGCTCATTCACCTGAGAGCCAGAGATCAGAACAATTAGCCAGTGATCAGAAATATACTGCAGTACTGTGCGAGTACACGAACACGGTACTGAGCAGGTGAGTTTACCTGGAGGACTCCTGCAGTCTCCTCAGGTGGAAGCTGCTCTGAGGTCTGTTTCACCTCCACCATCACTTTACCGTTACCTGCAGATCAGAGATCCTGGATCAGCTACATCAGTACACGTACAGGGGAACACAGCAGCAGCAGTAGTAGTTAAAGTATTACTACCTAGTAGTATGATTAGTACTGCAGTGAAGGCCTGGACCAGCGCTTTCTCTCTGACCCTCCTCTGCAGGTTACAGCATTTCTGGATCAGAACATCTGGACCTGCAGAGAGACAAGCTGTTTCAGTCTTATTACACACACACGAGTAACGTGTATTAATACACAGTAACGTAGGTGTAATAAGCAGGTGTGTAATAAGCAGTAACGTAGGTGTAATACGCTGTAACGTAGGTGTAATAAGCAGTAACGTAGGTGTGATACGCAGTAACGTAGGTGTAATACGCTGTAACGTAGGTGTGATACGCAGTAACACAGGTGTGTAAAACGCAGTAACGCAGGTGTGTAAAACGCAGTAACGTAGGTGTAATACGCAGGTGTGTAATACGCAGTAACGCAGGTGTGTAATACGCAGTAACGTAGGTGTGTAATACGCAGTAACGTGTGTGTAATACGCAGATGTGTAATACGCAGGTGTGTAATACGCAGTAACGCAGGTGTGTAATACGCAGTAACGTAGGTGTGTAATACGCAGTAACGTGTGTGTAATACGCAGATGTGTAATACGCAGGTGTGTAATACGCAGTAACGCAGGTGTGTAATACGCAGTAACGTAGGTGTGTAATACGCAGTAACGTGTGTGTAATACGCAGATGTGTAATACGCAGGTGTGTAATAAGCAGTAACGCAGGTGTGTAATACGCAGTAACGTAGGTGTGTAATACGCAGTAACGTGTGTGTAATACGCAGATGTGTAATACGTAGGTGTGTAATAAGCAGTAACGTAGGTGTGTAATAAGCAGTAACGTAGGTGTGTAATAAGCAGTAACGCAGGTGTGTAAAACGCAGTAACGCAGGTGTGTAAAACGCAGTAACGTAGGTGTGTAATACGCAGTAACGTGTGTGTAATACGCAGTAACGTAGGTGTGTAATACGCAGTAACGTGTGTGTAATACGCAGTAACGCAGGTGTGTAATACGCAGTAACGCAGGTGTGTAAAACGCAGTAACGCAGGTGTGTAATACGCAGTAACGTAGGTGTGTAATACGCAGTAACGTGTGTGTAATACGCAGTAACGCAGGTGTGTAATACGCAGTAACGCAGGTGTGTAATACGCAGTAACGTGTGTGTAATACGCAGTAACGTAGGTGTGTAATACGCAGTAACGTGTGTGTAATACGCAGTAACGTAGGTGTGTAATACGCAGTAACGTAGGTGTGTAATAAGCAGTAACGTAGGTGTGTAATACGCAGTAACGTAGGTGTGTAATACGCAGTAACGTAGGTGTGTAATACGCAGTAACGTAGGTGTGTAATACGCAGTAACGTGTGTGTAATACGCAGATGTGTAATACGCAGGTGTGTAATACGCAGTAACGTAGGTGTGTAATACGCAGTAACGTAGGTGTGTAATACGCAGTAACGTAGGTGTGTAATACGCAGTAACGTAGGTGTGTAATACGCAGTAACGTAGGTGTGATACGCAGTAACGTAGGTGTGATACGCAGTAACGTAGGTGTGATACGCAGTAACGTAGGTGTGATACGCAGTAACGTAGGTGTGATACGCAGTAACGTAGGTGTGATAAGCAGTAACGTAGGTGTGATAAGCAGTAGCGTAGGTGTGATAAGCAGTAACGTAGGTGTGATAAGCAGTAACGTAGGTGTGATAAGCTGTAACGTAGGTGTAATAAGCAGTAACGTAGGTGTAATAAGCAGTAACGTAGAGGTGTGATAAGCAGTAACGTAGGTGTGATAAGCAGTAACGTAGAGGTGTGATAAGCAGTAACGTAGAGGTGTGATAAGCAGTAACGTAGGTGTGATAAGCAGTAACGTAGGTGTGATAAGCAGTAGCGTAGGTGTGATAAGCAGTAACGTAGGTGTAATAAGCAGTAACGTAGGTGTAATAAGCAGTAACGTAGGTGTGATACGCAGTAACGTAGAGGTGTGATACGCAGGTGTGTAATACGCAGGTGTGTAATAAGCAGTAGCGTAGGTGTAATACGCAGGTGTGTAATACGCAGGTGTGTAATAAGCAGTAACGTAGGTGTAATACGCAGGTGTGTAATACGCAGGTGTGTAATACGCAGTAACGTAGGTGTAATACGCAGGTGTGTAATACGCAGGTGTGTAATACGCAGGTGTGTAATAAGCAGTAGCGTAGGTGTAATACGCAGGTGTGTAATACGCAGGTGTGTAATACGCAGGTGTGTAATACGCAGTAACGTAGGTGTAATACGCAGGTGTGTAATAAGCAGTAACGTAGGTGTAATACGCAGGTGTGTAATAAGCAGTAACGCAGGTGTGTAATACGCAGGTGTGTAATAAGCAGTAACGTAGGTGTAATAAGCAGGTGTGTAATAAGCAGTAACGTAGGTGTGTAATACGCAGTAACGTAGGTGTGTAATACGCAGTAACGTGTGTGTAATACGCAGTAACGTAGGTGTGTAATAAGCAGTAACGTAGGTGTGTAATAAGCAGTAACGTGTGTGTAATAAGCAGTAACGTAGGTGTGTAATAAGCAGTAACGTAGGTGTGTAATAAGCAGTAACGTAGGTGTGTAATAAGCAGTAACGTAGGTGTGTAATACGCAGTAACGTGTGTGTAATACGCAGTAACGTAGGTGTGTAATAAGCAGGTGTGTAATAAGCAGTAGCGTAGGTGTAATACGCAATAGCGTAGGTGTGTAATACGCAGTAACGTAGGTGTGTAATAAGCAGGTGTGTAATAAGCAGTAGCGTAGGTGTAATACGCAATAGCGTAGGTGTAATACGCAATAGCGTAGGTGTAATACGCAGGTGTGTAATAAGCAGTAACGTAGGTGTGTAATACGCAGTAGCGTAGGTGTAATAAGCAGTAACGTAGGTGTGTAATACGCAGGTGTGTAATAAGCAGTAACGTAGGTGTAATAAGCAGTAACGTAGGTGTAATACGCAGTAGCGTAGGTGTAATACGCAGGTGTGTAATAAGCAGTAACGTAGGTGTGTAATACGCAGTAACGTAGGTGTGTAATACGCAGTAACGTAGGTGTGTAATACGCAGGTGTGTAATACGCAGTAACGTAGGTGTGTAAAACGCAGTAACGTAGGTGTGTAATACGCAGTAACGTAGGTGTGTAATACGCAGTAACGCAGGTGTGTAATACGCAGGTGTGTAAAACGCAGTAACGTAGGTGTGTAATACGCAGGTGTGTAAAACGCAGTAACGTAGGTGTGTAATAAGCTGTAACGTAGGTGTGTAATAAGCTGTAACGTGTGTGTAATAAGCAGTAACGTGTGTGTAATAAGCAGTAACGTAGGTGTGTAATAAGCTGTAACGCAGGTGTGTAAAACGCAGTAACGTAGGTGTGTAATAAGCAGGTGTGTAATAAGCAGGTGTGTAATAAGCAGTAACGTAGGTGTAATAAGCAGTAACGTAGGTGTGATACGCAGTAACGTAGAGGTGTGATACGCAGGTGTGTAATACGCAGGTGTGTAATAAGCAGTAGCGTAGGTGTAATACGCAGGTGTGTAATACGCAGGTGTGTAATAAGCAGTAACGTAGGTGTAATACGCAGGTGTGTAATACGCAGGTGTGTAATACGCAGTAACGTAGGTGTAATACGCAGGTGTGTAATACCAGGTGTAATACGCAGGTGTGTAATAAGCAGTAGCTAGGTGTAATACGCAGGTGTGTAATACGCAGGGTGTAATACGCAGGTGTGTAATACGCAGTGTGGTAATAAGCAGTAACGTAGGTGTAATACGCAGGTGTGTAATAAGCAGTAACGTAGTGTAATACGCAGGTGTGTAATAAGCAGTAACGCAGGTGTGTAATACGCAGGTGTGTAATAAGCAGTAACGTAGGTGTAATAAGCAGGTGTGTAATAAGCAGTAACGTAGGTGTGTAATACGCAGTAACGTAGGTGTGTAATACGCAGTAACGTGTGTGTAATACGCAGTAACGTAGGTGTGTAATAAGCAGTAACGTGTGTGTAATAAGCAGTAACGTAGGTGTGTAATAAGCAGTAACGTGTGTGTAATAAGCAGTAACGTAGGTGTGTAATAAGCAGTAACGTAGGTGTAATACGCAGTAACGTAGGTGTGTAATAAGCAGTAACGTAGGTGTGTAATACGCAGTAACGTGGTAATACGCAGTAACGTAGGTGTTAATAAGCAGGTGTGTAATAAGCAGTAGCGTAGGGTGTAATACGCAATAGCGTAGGTGTGTAATACGCAGTAACGTAGGTGTGTAATAAGCAGGTGTGTAATAAGCAGTAGCGTAGGTGTAATACGCAATAGCGTAGGTGTAATACGCAGGTGTGTAATAAGCAGTAACGTAGGTGGTAATACGCAGTAGCGTATGTAATAAGCAGTAACGTAGGTGTGTAATACGCAGGTGTGTAAAACGCAGTAACTAGGTGTGTAATACCAGTAACGCAGGTGTGTAATACGCAGTAACGTGTGTAATAAGCAGTAACGCAGGTGTGTAATACGCAGTAACGCAGGTGTGTAATAAGCAGTAACGTAGGTGTTAATAAGCAGTAACGTAGGTGTAAAACGCAGTAACGTAGGTGTAATAAGCAGTAACGTAGGTGTGTAAAACGCAGTACGTAGGTGTGTAATACGCAGTAAGTGTGTAATAAGCTGTAACGCAGGTGTAAAACGCAGTAACGTAGGTGTGTAATAAGCAGTAACGTAGGTGTGTAATAAGCAGTAACGTAGGTGTGTAATACGCAGTAACGTAGGTGTGTAATACGCAGTAACGTAGGTGTAATACGCAGTAACGTAGGTGTGTAATACGCAGGTGTGTAATACGCAGTAACGTAGGTGTGTAATACGCAGGTGTTAATACGCATAACGTAGGTGTGTAATACGCAGTAACGTAGGTGTGTAATACGCAGTACGTAGGTGTAATACGCAGTAACGTAGGTGTTAATACGCAGTAACGTAGGTGTGTTAAGCCAGTAACGCAGGTGTGTAATAAGCAGTAACGCAGGTGTGTAATACGCAGTAGGTGTGTAATACGCAGTAACGTAGTGTGTAATAAGCAGTAACGCAGGTGTGTAATACGCAGTAACGTAGGTGTGTAATACGCAGTAACGTAGGTGTGTAATAAGCAGTAACGTAGGTGTGTAATACGCAGGTGTGTAATACGCAGGTGTGTAATACGCAGTAACGTAGGTGTAATACGCAGTAACGTAGGTGTGTAATAAGCAGTAACGTAGGTGTGTAATAAGCAGTAACGTAGGTGTGTAAAGCAGTAACGTAGTGTGTAATACGCAGGTGTGTAATACGCAGTAACGTAGGTGTGTAATAAGCAGTAACGTAGGTGTGTAATAAGCAGTAACGCAGGTGTGTAATACGCAGGTGTGTAATACGCAGTAACGTAGGTGTGTAATACGCAGTAACGTAGGTGTGTAATAAGCTGTAACGCAGTGTGTAAAACGCAGTAACGTAGGTGTGTATAAGCAGTAACGTAGGTGTGTAATAAGCAGTAACGCAGGTGGTAATACGCAGGTGTGTAATACGCAGTAACGTAGGTGTGTAATACGCAGTAACGTAGGTGTGTATAAGCAGTAACGCAGGTGTGTAATACGCAGTAACGTAGGTGTGTAATACGCAGTAACGTAGGTGTGTAATAAGCAGTAACGTAGGTGTGTAATACGCAGTAACGTAGGTGTGTAATACGCAGTAACGTAGTTGTAATAAGCAGTAACGTAGGTGTGTAATAAGGTAACGTAGGTGTGTAATAAGCAGTAACGTAGGTGTGGTAATAAGCAGTAACGTAGGTGTGTAATAAGCAGTAACGTAGGTGTGTAATACGCAGTAACGTAGTTGTAATACGCAGTAACGTAGGTGTGTAATACGCAGTAACGTAGGTGTGTAATACGCAGTAACATAGGTGTGTAATACGCAGGTGTGTAACTACGCAGTAACGTAGGTGTGTAATACGCAGGTGTGTAATAC
>NW_024040041.1:36169258-36201725 GCF_014851395.1 Micropterus salmoides | reverse complement strand
TTAGGTCCGACCGACCTCAAATTTGTGCTGTGCCTTCTAAAGGCATTGAAGATGAAAAGTTGTGCTATTTGCAAGTTTTCGTCAATGGGCGTGTCCGTGGCGTGGCGTCAAAGATCAACTCTTCGCCATGACACGGAAGTTGTCGTAACTTCAGTGTACATGCTCACATCTGGACCAAACTGTACATGTAGGATGAGAGTCCCGCCCTGAACACATGTACATGCTGACATTCACCACAGTCATAGCGCACCTGCTGGCAACAGGAAGTGACTTTTAACGAAGCAGCCCCCGCCGCACGTTTCACCTACGTGCACGAATTTTCTGTGGTACGTGTATCTTGTCCAGACGCACAAAAAAGTCTCTTGGAGCCATAGCCTAAACCCAACAGGAAGTCGGCCATTTTGAATTTTACGTCAAATTTTGGATGATTTACACACTTCGTACTTTAACGAACTCCTCCTAGGGATTTAGTCCGACCGACCTCAATTTCTGCTGTGCCTTCTAAAGGCATTGAAGATGAAAAGTTGTGCTATTTGCAAGTTTTCGTCAATGGGCGTGTCCGTGGCGTGGCGTCAAAGATCAGCTCTTCGCCATGACACGGAAGTTGTCGTAACTTCAGTGTACATGCTCACATCTGCACCAAACTGTACATGTAGGATGAGAGTCCCGCCCTGAACACATGTACATGCTGACATTCACACAGTCATAGCGCCACCTGCTGGCAACAGGAAGTGACTTTTAACGAAGCAGCCCCCGCCGCACGTTTCACCTACGTGCACGAATTTTCTGTGGTACGTGTATCTTGTCCAGACACAAAAAAGCCTCTTGGAGCGATGCCCTAAACAACAGGAAGTCGGCCATTTTGAATTTTACGTCAAATTTTGGATGATTTACACACTTCGTACTTTAACGAACTCCTCCTAGGGATTTAGTCCGACCGACTTCAATTTGTGCTGTGCCTTCTAAGGCATTGAAGATGAAAAGTTGTGCTATTTGCGAGTTTTCGTCAATGGGTGTGTCCGTGGCGTGGCGTCAGAGATCAAGTCTTCGCCATGACACAGGAAGTTGTTGTAACTTCAGTGTACATGCTCACATCTGAACCAAACTTTACGTGCTTGATAACTCTCCCACCCCTATGGAGGACCGATCCTGACACAGTCAGAAATAAATACAGAAATAAATAATGCTCAATAAATAAATAAGCATCCAATTAAATACACAAAAAAATAAGTAAATAAATAAATGTAGGTAGTAATTAAATTATACAAGGAGACATAAATGTATATATTTTAATTAGTGCCTTTACTTATTCACCTTTGTTATAATTACCTTATTTGTTTATTCAACTTTATTTATTACTAATTTTTTTAATGTATTTATTTATGTGTGTGTTTTAATATTTTTGTCTGTTTATTCTTCCTTTGTATTTATTTACCTTATTTATTTTCACCCATGGTATTTATTTCTGCCTGTCTTTTTTAAATTTTTGTATGCATTTCTGCCTCATTATGCAAATGAGGAGGGGCTGTGTCTCAAGGGGTCATCTTCTCTGCTATTGGTGGACCAGTCAGACAGGAGAGCTCCTACTCTGCCTGCAGACATCAACGATCTTGCCCCTCACACAGTCAGATGGCTTCCTTCAGTGCGCTGAGGTGTTTAACAACTCTGAAGACAATACTACCAGCAATGTCTTCCTTCTCTTTTCACGTAGACGCTCCGACAGACAGTGCTTTCAGTTTGCTGCATGCATGGACACAGAACTGCGGTATAGGGAGAAGCACACGGTCAGCTGGCTGCAGCTAAATCTGGAGTGCACTCGTATTCAATTCTGTATGGTAAATTCAGTTTTAACGGAGCAGAGCGAGCTGACAGGCAGAGTTAGAGACTTTTTCTGTCTGTTTCTCTCTTTACAAAGACGCATGTTGCAGTCAGAGTCTTCTCTGAGATGCGAGCACGACATACAACACAATTTATCAAATTACACAACGGATATACAGTATGAAAATAAGATTGATTGGATTATACTCACAGGAAGTATAAAACCTCTTACATGGTCTATTAAAAGTAAAGTAACACAAATGTCAGGGAAATTACTTTACTTAGATTTAAGTACTGCAGTTGTACATTTGAAATACCTTCCTACCTTTCTGATAGGAAGCCTTCTTGAGGTGGTATAAAACATTTCTTCTTATATTCTGATTTGAGTTGTGGACAACTATGACCACATGAATTAAAAAATCATTTCACTGCCCAAGTCAGCTATAACACAAGTCTTGTTCATCAGACTACATGCTGTACAGTATTTGACAGATTTTGTCCCAGGATTTCTTATGCATTTCTTCTTCTTCGTTGCATGATTTAGAATAATAAGGTGAGAAATGGGTCTATTCTGAGTTCATCCTGCACTGCAGCAGCTAATAAAGTCCATTTAATCCCAAAACGCTTTTCTTTTAGGCAGGCTGGAGCAGAAAACAACTCACCTTTCTCAAGTTGTACAGTAATGTCACATGTGTATGAAGGTGGATCAAACAAGCTAATCTTAAATGTCAAAGTAGAGAGGAGCCTAGTAGGCCTATTTATTTTCATTCATTACACATATGAATAAGCTATGCAGACAGTTGTAAAGAAAGAACATCTTTTTCTTCTGTTCTCTACTTGTTATAGTTACACAGTATTAGGGGTGTGGGCTGTATTAAAAGTATCCACTGTTCTCCCATGCTCTAACACACAGTAACGATGAAATGTGTGCTGTTCTCACATTCTTCCTCTGTATGTACACATAAACAACAAGGCAGGGAAATATAAAAGGAATTTATTTTATTGTTTGGGTACATTATTGTTCAGTGTACATGTCACATCTGAAACAAACTTTACGTGCTTGATAACTCTCCCACCCCGCAGACATCTACACGTCAATACCGATTTATATTCATAGCGGCAAGTGCTATGTAGCTCCACATAGGGGACACAGGAAGTGACATATAGCACCTTCATGCGGCGTCGGAACCGCGTAGGAAATTCACAGCCGCACCGGCAGAGCTCCAGAATATGCAACTCGGCCGGCTCACGCGCGGACGCGCTTACAAGTGCGAGGGCCCGCCCAACGCTGCTTGCAGCTTTAATTTTTTTTTTTTTTTTTTTTTTTTTTTTCTGCAAAGTAGGCCCAAATGACATGGCCTAAACATACTCGAAAACTCACCAAAATTTGCAAACATGTCAGAACCGGTGAAAAATTTCGTATTCTACAAGTTTCGCACATGGGCGTGGCAAAATGACTCGCTAGCGCCACCTAGAAAATTGGAAATGATTAGCCCCTCGTTCACGTTCAACCTACATGTACGAAATTTTCTGGGGACATGTATCGTATCAAGACGCACAAAAAAGCCTCAAGAACCCATAGCCTAAAGTCAACAGGAAGTCGGCCATTTTGAATTTTATGGCCATTTTGGATGATTTACACACTTCGTACTTTAACGAACTCCTCCTAGGGATTTAGTCGATCGACGTCAAATTTCTGCTGTGCCTTCTAAAGGCATTGACGATGAAAAGTTGTGCTATTTGCGAGTTTTCGTCAATGGGCGTGTCCGTGGCGTCGATGATCGCATGAAACAGGAAGTTGTGTAACTTCAGTGTACATGCTCACATCTGGACCAAACTGTACATGTAGGATGAGAGTCCCGCCCTGAACACATGTACATGCCGACATTCACCCACAGTCATAGCGCCACCTGCTGGCAACAGAAGTGACCTTTAACGAAGCAGCCCCCGCCGCACGTTTCACCTACGTGCACGAATTTTCTGTGGTACGTGTATCTTGTCCAGACGCACAAAAAAGCCTCTTGGAGCCATAGCCTAAAATCAACAGGAAGTCGGCCATTTTGAATTTTACGTCAAATTTTGGATGATTTACACACTTCGTACTTTAACGAACTCCTCCTAGGGATTTAGTCCGACCGACCTCAAATTTGTGCTGTGCCTTCTAAAGGCATTGAAGATGAAAAGTTGTGCTATTTGCAAGTTTTCGTCAATGGGCGTGTCCGTGGCGTGGCGTCAAAGATCAGCTCTTCGCCATGACACGGAAGTTGTCGTAACTTCAGTGTACATGCTCACATCTGGACCAAACTGTACATGTAGGATGAGAGTCCCGCCCTGAACACATGTACATGCTGACATTCACAGACAGTCATAGCGCCACCTGCTGGCAACAGGAAGTGACTTTTAACGAAGCAGCCCCCGCCGCACGTTTACCTACGTGCACGAATTTTCTGTGGTACGTGTATCTTGTCCAGACGCACAAAAAAGCCTCTTGGAGCGATGCCCTAAAATCAACAGGAAGTCGGCCATTTTGAATTTTACGTCAAATTTTGGATGATTTACACACTTCGTACTTTAACGAACTCCTCCTAGGGATTTAGTCCGACCGACTTCAAATTTGTGCTGTGCCTTCTAAAGGCATTGAAGATGAAAAGTTGTGCTATTTGCGAGTTTTCGTCAATGGGTGTGTCCGTGGCGTGGCGTCAGAGATCAAGTCTTCGCCATGACACAGGAAGTTGTTGTAACTTCAGTGTACATGCTCACATCTGAACCAAACTTTACGTGCTTGATAACTCTCCCACCCCGCTATGGAGGACCGATCCTGACACAGTCAGAAATAAATACAGAAATAAATAAATGCTCAATAAATAAATAAGCATCCAATTAAATACACAAAAAAATAAGTAAATAAATAAATGTAGGTAGTAATTAAATTATACAAGGAGACATAAATGATATATTTTAATTAGTGCCTTTACTTATTCACCTTTGTTATAATTACCTTATTTGTTTATTCAACTTTATTTATTACTAATTTTTTTAATGTATTTATTTATGTGTGTGTTTTAATATTTTTGTCTGTTTTATTCTTCCTTTGTATTTATTTACCTTATTTATTTTCACCCATGGTATTTATTTCTGCCTGTCTTAAATTTTTGTATGCATTTCTGCCTCATTATGCAAATGAGGAGGGGCTGTGTCTCAAGGGGTCATCTTCTCTGCTATTGGTGGACCAGTCAGACAGGAGAGCTCCTACTCTGCCTGCAGACATCAACGATCTTGCCCCTCACACAGTCAGATGGCTTCCTTCAGTGCGCTGAGGTGTTTAACAACTCTGAAGACAATACTACCAGCAATGTCTTCCTTCTCTTTTCACGTAGAGCCGACAGACAGTGCTTTCAGTTTGCTGCATGCATGGACACAGAACTGCGGTATAGGGAGAAGCACACGGTCAGCTGGCTGCAGCTAAATCTGGAGTGCACTCGTATTCAATTCTGTATGGTAAATTCAGTTTTAACGGAGCAGAGCGAGCTGACAGGCAGAGTTAGAGACTTTTTCTGTCGTTTCTCTCTTTACAAAGACGCATGTTGCAGTCAGAGTCTTCTCTGAGATGCGAGCACGACATACAACACAATTTATCAAATTACACAACGGATATACAGTATGAAAATAAGATTGATTGGATTATACTCACAGGAAGTATAAAACCTCTTACATGGTCTATTAAAAGTAAAGTAACACAAAAATGTCAGGGAAATTACTTTACTTAGATTTAAGTACTGCAGTTGTACATTTGAAATACCTTCCTACCTTTCTGATAGGAAGCCTTCTTGAGGTGGTATAAAACATTTCTTCTTATATTCTGATTTGAGTTGTGGACAACTATGACCACATGAATTAAAAAAATTAAACATTTCACTGCCCAAGTCAGCTATAACACAAGTCTTGTTCATCAGACTACATGCTGTACAGTATTTGTGGACAGATTTTGTCCCAGGATTCTTATGCATTTCTTCTTCTTCGTTGCATGATTTAGAATAATAAGGTGAGAAATGGGTCTATTCTGAGTTCATCCTGCACTGCAGCAGCTAATAAAGTCCATTTAATCCCAAAAACGCTTTTCTTTTAGGCAGGCTGGAGCAGAAAACAACTCACCTTTCTCAAGTTGTACAGTAATGTCACATGTGTATGAAGGTGGATCAAACAAGCTAATCTTAAATGTCAAAGTAGAGAGGAGCCTAGTAGGCCTATTTATTTTCATTCATTACACAATATGAATAAGCTATGCAGACAGTTGTAAAGAAAGAACATCTTTTTCTTCTGTTCTCTACTTGTTATAGTTACACAGTATTAGGGGTGTGGGCTGTATTAAAAGTATCCACTGTTCTCCCATGCTCTAACACACAGTAACGATGAAATGTGTGCTGTTCTCACATTCTTCCTCTGTATGTACACATAAACAACAAGGCAAGGAATTTATTTTATTGTTTGGGTACATTATTGTTCAGTGTACATGTCACATCTGAAACAAACTTTACGTGCTTGATAACTCTCCCACCCCGCAGACATCTACACGCCAATACCGATTTATATTCATAGCGGCAAGTGCTATGTAGCTCCACATAGGGGACACAGGAAGTGACATATAGCACATTCATGCGGCGTCGGAACCGCGTAGGAAATTCACAGCCGCACCGGCAGAGCTCCAGAATGTGCAACTCGGCCGGCTCACGCGCGGACGCGCTTACAAGTGCGAGGGCCCGCCCAACGCTGCTTGCAGCTTTAATTTTTTTTTTTTTTTTTTTTTTTTTTTTTTTTCTGCAAAGTAGGCCCAAATGACATGGCCTAAACATACTCGAAAACTCACCAAAATTTGCAAACATGTCAGAACCGGTGAAAAATTTCGTATTCTACAAGTTTCGCACATGGGCGTGGCAAAATGACTCGCTAGCGCCACCTAGAAAATTGGAAATGATTAGCCCCTCGTTCACGTTCAACCTACATGTACGAAATTTTCTGGGGACATGTATCGTATCAAGACGCACAAAAAAGCCTCAAGAACCCATAGCCTAAAGTCAACAGGAAGTCGGCCATTTTGAATTTTATGGCCATTTTTGGATGATTTACATACTTCGTACTTTAACGAACTCCTCCTAGGGATTTAGTCGGATCGACGTCAAATTTCTGCTGTGCCTTCTAAAGGCATTGACGATGAAAAGTTGTGCTATTTGCGCGTTTTCGTCAATGGGCGTGTCCGTGGCGTCGATGATTCGCAATGAAACAGGAAGTTGTTGTAACTTCAGTGTACATGCTCACATCCGGACCAAACTGTACATGTAGGATGAGAGTCCCGCCCTGAACACATGTACATGCCGACATTCACCCACAGTCATAGCGCCACCTGCTGGCAACAGAAAGTGACCTTTAACGAAGCAGCCCCCGCCGCACGTTTCACCTACGTGCACGAATTTTCTGTGGTACGTGTATCTTGTCCAGACGCACAAAAAAGTCTCTTGGAGCCATAGCCTAAACCCAACAGGAAGTCGGCCATTTTGAATTTTACGTCAAATTTTGGATGATTTACACACTTCGTACTTTAACGAACTCCTCCTAGGGATTTAGTCCGACCGACCTCAAATTTGTGCTGTGCCTTCTAAAGGCATTGAAGATGAAAAGTTGTGCTATTTGCAAGTTTTCGTCAATGGGCGTGTCCGTGGCGTGGCGTCAAAGATCAGCTCTTCGCCATGACACGGAAGTTGTCGTAACTTCAGTGTACATGCTCACATCTGGACCAAACTGTACATGTAGGATGAGAGTCCCGCCCTGAACACATGTACATGCTGACATTCACCCACAGTCATAGCGCCACCTGCTGGCAACAGGAAGTGAATTTTAACGAAGCAGCCCCCGCCGCACGTTTACCTACGTGCACGAATTTTCTGTGGTACGTGTATCTTGTCCAGACGCACAAAAAAGTCTCTTGGAGCCATAGCCTAAACCCAACAGGAAGTCGGCCATTTTGAATTTTACGTCAAATTTTGGATGATTTACACACTTCGTACTTTAACGAACTCCTCCTAGGGATTTAGTCCGACCGACCTCAAATTTGTGCTGTGCCTTCTAAAGGCATTGAAGATGAAAAGTTGTGCTATTTGCAAGTTTTCGTCAATGGGCGTGTCCGTGGCGTGGCGTCAAAGATCAACTCTTCGCCATGACACGGAAGTTGTCGTAACTTCAGTGTACATGCTCACATCTGGACCAAACTGTACATGTAGGATGAGAGTCCCGCCCTGAACACATGTACATGCTGACATTCACAGACAGTCATAGCGCCACCTGCTGGCAACAGGAAGTGACTTTTAACGAAGCAGCCCCCGCCGCACGTTTTACCTACGTGCACGAATTTTCTGTGGTACGTGTATCTTGTCCAGACGCACAAAAAAGCCTCTTGGAGCGATGCCCTAAAATCAACAGGAAGTAGGCCATTTTGAATTTTACGTCAAATTTTGGATGATTTACACACTTCGTACTTTAACGAACTCCTCCTAGGGATTTAGTCCGACCGACTTCAAATTTGTGCTGTGCCTTCTAAAGGCATTGAAGATGAAAAGTTGTGCTATTTGCGAGTTTTCGTCAATGGGTGTGTCCGTGGCGTGGCGTCAGAGATCAAGTCTTCGCCATGACACAGGAAGTTGTTGTAACTTCAGTGTACATGCTCACATCTGAACCAAACTTTACGTGCTTGATAACTCTCCCACCCCGTTATGGAGGACCGATCCTGACACAGTCAGAAATAAATACAGAAATAAATAAATGCTCAATAAATAAATAAGCATCCAATTAAATACACAAAAAAATAAAGTAAATAAATAAATGTAGGTAGTAATTAAATTATACAAGGAGACATAAATGTATATATTTTAATTAGTGCCTTTACTATTCACCTTTGTTATAATTACCTTATTTGTTTATTCAACTTTATTTATTACAAATTTTTTTAATGTATTTATTTATGTGTGTGTTTTAATATTTTTGTCTGTTTTATTCTTCCTTTGTATTTATTTACCTTATTTATTTTCACCCATGGTATTTATTTCTGCCTGTCTTTTTTAAATTTTTGTATGCATTTCTGCCTCATTATGCAAATGAGGAGGGGCTGTGTCTCAAGGGGTCATCTTCTCTGCTATTGGTGGACCAGTCAGACAGGAGAGCTCCTACTCTGCCTGCAGACATCAACGATCTTGCCCCTCACACAGTCAGATGGCTTCCTTCAGTGCGCTGAGGTGTTTAACAACTCTGAAGACAATACTACCAGCAATGTCTTCCTTCTCTTTTCACGTAGACGCTCCGACAGACGGTGCTTTCAGTTTGCTGCATGCATGGACACAGAACTGCGGTACAGCACACAGTAACGATGAAATGTGTGCTGTTCTCACATTCTTCCTCTGTATGTACACATAAACAACAAGGCAGGGAAATATAAAAGGAATTTATTTTATTGTTTGGGTACATTATTGTTCAGTGTACATGCTCACATCTGAAACAAACTTTACGTGCTTGATAACTCTCCCACCCCGCAGACATCTACACGCCAACACCGATTTATATTCATAGCGGCAAGTGCTATGTAGCTCCACATAGGGGACACAGGAAGTGACATATAACACCTTCATGCGGCGTCATAACCGCGTAGCAAATTCACAGCCGCACCGGCAGAGCTCCAGAATATGCAACTCGGCCGGCTCACACGCGGACGCGCTTATAAGTGCGAGGGCCCGCCCAACGCTGCTTGCAGCTTTAATTTTTTATTTTTTTTTTTTTTTTTTTTTTTTCTGCAAAGTAGGCCCAAATGACATGGCCTAAACATACTCGAAAACTCACCAAAATTTGCAAACATGTCAGAACCGGTGAAAAATTTCGTATTCTACAAGTTTCGCACATGGGCGTGGCAAAATGACTCGCTAGCGCCACCTAGAAAATTGGAAATGATTAGCCCCTCGTTCACGTTCAACCTACATGTACGAAATTTTCTGGGGACATGTATCGTATCAAGACGCACAAAAAAGCCTCAAGAACCCATAGCCTAAAGTCAACAGGAAGTCGGCCATTTTGAATTTTATGGCCATTTTTGGATGATTTACATACTTCGTACTTTAACGAACTCCTCCTAGGGATTTAGTCGGATCGACCTCAAATTTCTGCTGTGCCTTCTAAAGGCATTGACGATGAAAAGTTGTGCTATTTGCGCGTTTTCGTCAATGGGCGTGTCCGTGGCGTCGATGATTCGCAATGAAACAGGAAGTTGTTGTAACTTCAGTGTACATGCTCACATCCGGACCAAACTGTACATGTAGGATGAGAGTCCCGCCCTGAACACATGTACATGCCGACATTCACCCACAGTCATAGCGCCACCTGCTGGCAACAGAAAGTGACCTTTAACGAAGCAGCCCCCGCCGCACGTTTCACCTACGTGCACGAATTTTCTGTGGTACGTGTATCTTGTCCAGACGCACAAAAAAGTCTCTTGGAGCCATAGCCTAAACCCAACAGGAAGTCGGCCATTTTGAATTTTACGTCAAATTTTGGATGATTTACACACTTCGTACTTTAACGAACTCCTCCTAGGGATTTAGTCCGACCGACCTCAAATTTGTGCTGTGCCTTCTAAAGGCATTGAAGATGAAAAGTTGTGCTATTTGCAAGTTTTCGTCAATGGGCGTGTCCGTGGCGTGGCGTCAAAGATCAGCTCTTCGCCATGACACGGAAGTTGTCGTAACTTCAGTGTACATGCTCACATCTGGACCAAACTGTACATGTAGGATGAGAGTCCCGCCCTGAACACATGTACATGCCGACATTCACCCACAGTCATAGCGCCACCTGCTGGCAACAGAAGTGACCTTTAACGAAGCAGCCCCCGCCGCACGTTTCACCTACGTGCACGAATTTTCTGTGGTACGTGTATCTTGTCCAGACGCACAAAAAAGTCTCTTGGAGCCATAGCCTAAACCCAACAGGAAGTCGGCCATTTTGAATTTTACGTCAAATTTTGGATGATTTACACACTTCGTACTTTAACGAACTCCTCCTAGGGATTTAGTCCGACCGACCTCAAATTTGTGCTGTGCCTTCTAAAGGCATTGAAGATGAAAAGTTGTGCTATTTGCAAGTTTTCGTCAATGGGCGTGTCCGTGGCGTGGCGTCAAAGATCAGCTCTTCGCCATGACACGGAAGTTGTCGTAACTTCAGTGTACATGCTCACATCTGGACCAAACTGTACATGTAGGATGAGAGTCCCGCCCTGAACACATGTACATGCTGACATTCACCCACAGTCATAGCGCCACCTGCTGGCAACAGGAAGTGAATTTTAACGAAGCAGCCCCCGCCGCACGTTTTACCTACGTGCACGAATTTTCTGTGGTACGTGTATCTTGTCCAGACGCACAAAAAAGTCTCTTGGAGCCATAGCCTAAACCCAACAGGAAGTCGGCCATTTTGAATTTTACGTCAAATTTTGGATGATTTACACACTTCGTACTTTAACGAACTCCTCCTAGGGATTTAGTCCGACCGACCTCAAATTTGTGCTGTGCCTTCTAAAGGCATTGAAGATGAAAAGTTGTGCTATTTGCAAGTTTTCGTCAATGGGCGTGTCCGTGGCGTGGCGTCAAAGATCAACTCTTCGCCATGACACGGAAGTTGTCGTAACTTCAGTGTACATGCTCACATCTGGACCAAACTGTACATGTAGGATGAGAGTCCCGCCCTGAACACATGTACATGCTGACATTCACAGACAGTCATAGCGCCACCTGCTGGCAACAGGAAGTGACTTTTAACGAAGCAGCCCCCGCCGCACGTTTTACCTACGTGCACGAATTTTCTGTGGTACGTGTATCTTGTCCAGACGCACAAAAAAGCCTCTTGGAGCGATGCCCTAAAATCAACAGGAAGTAGGCCATTTTGAATTTTACGTCAAATTTTGGATGATTTACACACTTCGTACTTTAACGAACTCCTCCTAGGGATTTAGTCCGACCGACTTCAAATTTGTGCTGTGCCTTCTAAAGGCATTGAAGATGAAAAGTTGTGCTATTTGCGAGTTTTCGTCAATGGGTGTGTCCGTGGCGTGGCGTCAGAGATCAAGTCTTCGCCATGACACAGGAAGTTGTTGTAACTTCAGTGTACATGCTACATCTGAACCAAACTTTACGTGCTTGATAACTCTCCCACCCCGTTATGGAGGACCGATCCTGACACAGTCAGAAATAAATACAGAAATAAATAAATGCTCAATAAATAAATAAGCATCCAATTAAATACACAAAAAAATAAAGTAAATAAATAAATGTAGGTAGTAATTAAATTATACAAGGAGACATAAATGTATATATTTTAATTAGTGCCTTTACTATTCACCTTTGTTATAATTACCTTATTTGTTTATTCAACTTTATTTATTACAATTTTTTTAATGTATTTATTTATGTGTGTGTTTTAATATTTTTGTCTGTTTTATTCTTCCTTTGTATTTATTTACCTTATTTATTTTCACCCATGGTATTTATTTCTGCCTGTCTTTTTTAAATTTTTGTATGCATTTCTGCCTCATTATGCAAATGAGGAGGGGCTGTGTCTCAAGGGGTCATCTTCTCTGCTATTGGTGGACCAGTCAGACAGGAGAGCTCCTACTCTGCCTGCAGACATCAACGATCTTGCCCCTCACACAGTCAGATGGCTTCCTTCAGTGCGCTGAGGTGTTTAACAACTCTGAAGACAATACTACCAGCAATGTCTTCCTTCTCTTTTCACGTAGACGCTCCGACAGACGGTGCTTTCAGTTTGCTGCATGCATGGACACAGAACTGCGGTACAGCACACAGTAACGATGAAATGTGTGCTGTTCTCACATTCTTCCTCTGTATGTACACATAAACAACAAGGCAGGGAAATATAAAAGGAATTTATTTTATTGTTTGGGTACATTATTGTTCAGTGTACATGCTCACATCTGAAACAAACTTTACGTGCTTGTTAACTCTCCCACCCCGCAGACATCTACACGCCAACACCGATTTATATTCATAGCGGCAAGTGCTATGTAGCTCCACATAGGGGACACAGGAAGTGACATATAACACCTTCATGCGGCGTCATAACCGCGTAGCAAATTCACAGCCGCACCGGCAGAGCTCCAGAATATGCAACTCGGCCGGCTCACACGCGGACGCGCTTATAAGTGCGAGGGCCCGCCCAACGCTGCTTGCAGCTTTAATTTATGTGTGTGTTTTAATATTTTGTCTGTTTTATTCTTCCTTTGTATTTATTTACCTTATTTATTTTCACCCATGGTATTTATTTCTGCCTGTCTTTTTTAAATTTTTGTATGCATTTCTGCCTCATTATGCAAATGAGGAGGGGCTGTGTCTCAAGGGGTCATCTTCTCTGCTATTGGTGGACCAGTCAGACAGGAGAGCTCTTACTCTGCCTGCAGACATCAACGATCTTGCCCCTCACACAGTCAGATGGCTTCCTTCAGTGCACTGAGGTGTTTAACAACTCTGAAGACAATACTACCAGCAATGTCTTCCTTCTCTTTTCATGTAGACGCTCCGACAGACAGTGCTTTCAGTTTGCTGCATGCATGGACACAGAACTGCGGTACAGCACACAGTAACGATGAAATGTGTGCTGTTCTCACATTCTTCCTCTGTATGTACACATAAACAACAAGGCAGGGAAATATAAAAGGAATTTATTTTATTGTTTGGGTACATTATTGTTCAGTGTACATGCTCACATCTGAAACAAACTTTGCGTGCTTGATAACTCTCCCACCCCGCAGACATCTACACGTCAATACCGATTTATATTCATAGCGGCAAGTGCTATGTAGCTCCACATAGGGGACACAGGAAGTGACATATAGCACCTTCATGCGGCGACATAACCGCGTAGGAAATTCACAGCTGCACCGGCAGAGCTCCAGAATATGCAACTCGGCCGGCTCACACGCGGACGCGCTTACAAGTGCGAGGGCCCGCCCAACGCTGCTTGCAGCTTTAATATTCCTTTTGCCCTTTCTGCGAAGTGTGCAACTGTAAGTATTTCTGATTCTGATGCTGCAGCGCCTCGTGAGGTCACCACGTCATGAACGCTGGACTCCAGAGGAACACAATGCTGCCACGAGTCAAACACAAGCCAGAGATGCATGGAATGTCTTTATTGTTCAGTTATAAACCGTTTTCAAGTAAAATCAGTCTCAGTGGGTACAAAAATGTCAGTTCAATGAATAAATAAATAAATAGAAGACATTAAAATAAATAGATAGAAGACATTAAAATAAATAAATAGAGGACGTGACCTTGTTCATAAATAGAAACATGATAAATAAATAGACAACAGAAACATGGTGGAGGCTGTGAGACGTGTCAGTGTCGGCGGGAAGTTGAAGCTACGATGGCGTTCACCAGCAGTTCCAGCTGTTGCAGGTGGTTTATAGTTTCCTTCCTGATCAGCTCCCAGGACTCAGCACTACCACCCTGTAACCACAGAACCACAGTCAGGATTAGTACTTTTACCCAGTAGGACTAGAACTTTTACCCAGTACATACCGTGCTACAGTCAGGACTAGTACTTTTACCCGGTACATACCGTGCTACGGTCAGGACTAGTACTTTTACCCGGTACATACCGTGCTACGGTCAGGACTAGTACTCATACCCAGTAGGTCTAGTACTTTTACCCAGTACATACCGTGCTACGGTCAGGACTAGTACTCATACCCAGTAGGACTAGTACTTTTACCCAGTACATACCGTGCTACAGTCAGGACTAGTACTCATACCCAGTAGGACTAGTACTTTTACCCAGTACATACCGTGCTACAGTCAGGACTAGTATTTTTACCCAGTACATTCCGTGCTACAGTCAGGACTAGTATTTTTACCCAGTACATACCGTGCTACGGTCAGGACTAGTACTTTTACCCAGTAGGACTAGTACTTTTACCCAGTACATACCGTGCTACAGTCAGGACCAGTACTTTTACCCGGTACATACCGTGCTACAGTCAGGACTAGTATTTTTACCCAGTACATTCCGTGCTACAGTCAGGACTAGTATTTTTACCCAGTACATACCGTGCTACGGTCAGGACTAGTACTTTTACCCAGTAGGACTAGTACTTTTACCCAGTACATACCGTGCTACAGTCAGGACTAGAACTTTTACCCAGTACATAACATGCTGCAGTCAGTACTACAGCAGGACGTGTACTCACAGTGCAGTGCAGAGTGCGTCTCGCGAGTCTCCTGTAGTATCTTCTCAGTTTGACGTCGCCTGGCATCGTGGTCGACACCTGAAGATAAAAGCACAGGTCAGACACTGTGGTTTTCGTATCATCGTGTGAGTTCAGTTACAGTGAAACTGCTGGAAGGAGCTGAAGTTCAGCTGAAGAAGAAGTCGTCAGCTGACAAATATGAAGTGGTTACATGTCAGTAGAAAGTGTAAGCACTGGAGTATCAGCTGAAACTGGTCAGAAGAGCGGGATGTGTCCTTAAAGCAGATGGTGTCAGTTCAAGTGCTGAAGGAAGTATGAAGGCTGAAGGCTCACATGAGGACAGGAAGTGCTGAGCTGAATGAGCTGTATCTATGATAACAGCAGTCAGCAAAGATTTGTCTTGAGAGAACCGAGAGAGCCAGGGGAGCCGGGAGGGTCCATGTGTGAAAAAAAAGACAGCAGCAGAAGTGTGAAAGTTAAAGAGTAGTAAATTTAAGGAATCGAAACATTCGTCTACTCACACAGCGGTCGAGTTCCTCGATCTGTCTGTAGACGCACACCAGGAAGTGTTCCATCTCTTTGGTGTCCCAGGTAACAGAGGAGATGTTGTTGTGCCGATAGAGACCGAAAATTAGCTTCAGACTGTCTCTGATGAAAACCAGCTGGGACTCCACCTGGAGAGAGCGACAGGTGTGAATTCTAGCTTTGTGATTGGCTGACAGAGACAGGCATAGGTGTGTGGAAGTGTGTGAGAGAGCAGACAGATTACCTTTGTCGTCCTTATTTGTTCGTAGAGTTTGTATGGGAAGGAAACAGGACACTCCTCTTTGGTCAGCTGACCGCCCTGAAACATGAAGACACAGAGACTTCCTGTCACGAAACGTTTCCTTCACTTTCTCTCTGCGTTTGTTTGTAATCGTCTTCTGTACCGACCTCACTGACATGTACGCCAATATAGCGTATGTAAAGATATATTAAATAGTTTTATTATACATCAGTTTATGATTTATCTCTTGGTAAAAAATATCCATACATGTTTGCTGCTGCAGTTCCTTACTGCTCCACAGGATGTCACTAACGAGTCAGCAGAACCTTACAAGTCCATAGTTCTCTGCATTTAACCCATCCTTGTTAGGAGCAGTGAGCAGCCACTGTGCTACTCCTAAAACACCCTCAAAGACTCCCGGAACCATCTCAACGACCCCTAAAACATCCCTCCATGAGACCCCTGAAAACGCCTCTAAGAACCCTGAAACACCTTACGGAGACCCCTGAAACAGCCTCTAAGAACCCTAAAACACCTTCAAAGACTCCTAAAACATCCCTCCAGGAGACCCCTGAAACACCCTTCAGGACTTCCGGAACCATCTCAACGACCTTTAAAACACCCTTCAGGAGACCCCTGAAACAGCCTCTAAGAGCTCTACAACACCCTCAAAGACTCCCTGAACCATCTCAAAGACTCCTAAAACACCCTTCAGGAGACCTTCAAAGACTGCTAAAACACCTTCAGGAGACCCCTGAAATAGCCTCTAAGAACCCTTAAACACCTTCAAAGACTCCCGGAACCATCTCAACGACCCCTAAAACATCCCTCCAGGAGACCCCTGAAATAGCCTCTAAGAACCCTAAAACACCTTCAAAGACTCCCAAAACACCCTTCAGGAGACCCCTGAAACAGCCTCTAAGAACCCTAAAACACCTTCAAAGACTCCCGGAACCATCTCAAAGACTCCAAAACATCCTTCAAGACCCCTGAAACAGCCTCTAAGACCCCTAAAATACCCTTCAAGACTCCCGCAACCTTCTCAATGACACTTAAAACACCCTTCAGGAGACCCCTGAAACAGCCTCTAAGAGCTCTACAACACCCTCAAAGACTCCCTGAACCATCTCAAAGACTCCTAAAACACCCTTCAGGAGACCTTCAAAGACTGCTAAAACACCTTCAGGAGACCCCTGAAATAGCCTCTAAGAACCCTTAAACACCTTCAAAGACTCCCGGAACCATCTCAACGACCCCTAAAACATCCCTCCAGGAGACCCCTGAAATAGCCTCTAAGAACCCTAAAACACCTTCAAAGACTCCCAAAACACCCTTCAGGAGACCCCTGAAACAGCCTCTAAGAACCCTAAAACACCTTCAAAGACTCCCGGAACCATCTCAAAGACTCCAAAACATCCTTCAAGACCCCTGAAACAGCCTCTAAGACCCCTAAAATACCCTTCAAGACTCCCGCAACCTTCTCAATGACACTTAAAACACCCTTCAGGAGACCCCTGAAACAGCCTCTAAGAGCTCTACAACACCCTCAAAGACTCCCTGAACCATCTCAAAGACTCCTAAAACACCCTTCAGGAGACCTTCAAAGACTGCTAAAACACCTTCAGGAGACCCCTGAAATAGCCTCTAAGAACCCTTAAACACCTTCAAAGACTCCCGGAACCATCTCAACGACCCCTAAAACATCCCTCCAGGAGACCCCTGAAATAGCCTCTAAGAACCCTAAAACACCTTCAAAGACTCCCGGAACCATCTCAAAGACTCCAAAACATCCTTCAAGACCCCTGAAACAGCCTCTAAGACCCCTAAAATACCCTTCAAGACTCCCGCAACCTTCTCAATGACACTTAAAACACCCTTCAGGAGACCTTCAAAGACTTCTAAAACACCCTCTAAGACCTCTGAAACAGCCTCTGAGAACCGTAAAACACCCTCTAAGACCCCTAAAACAGCCTCTAAGAACCCTAAAACACCTTCAAAGACTCCCGGAACCATCTCAAAGACTCCAAAACATCCTTCAAGACCCCTGAAACAGCCTCTAAGACCCCTAAAATACCCTTCAAGACTCCCGCAACCTTCTCAATGACACTTAAAACACCCTTCAGGAGACCTTCAAAGACTTCTAAAACACCCTCTAAGACCTCTGAAACAGCCTCTGAGAACCGTAAAACACCCTCTAAGACCCCTAAAACAGCCTCTAAGAACCCTAAAACACCTTCAAAGACTCCCAAAACACCCTCTAAGACCTCTGAAACAGCCTCTGAGAACCGTAAAACACCCTCTAAGACCCCTGAAACAGCCTCTAAGAACCCTAAAACACCTTCAAAGACTCCCAAAACACCCTCTAAGACCTCTGAAACAGCCTCTGAGAACCGTAAAACACCCTCTAAGACCCCTGAAACAGCCTCTAAGAACCCTAAAACACCTTCAAAGACTCCCAAAACACCCTCTAAGACCTCTGAAACAGCCTCTGAGAACCGTAAAACACCCTCTAAGACCCCTAAAACAGCCTCTAAGAACCCTACAACACCCTCGAAGACTCCCAGAACCATCACAAAGACCCCTAAAACAACCCAAAGAAGTGTCTCAAGGCCCCCTGGAAGCTCCAGGAACTTGTGCCATTGTTGTTGGACTCACCATGTGCTCGGCGTGAGTCCGAGATATGTTGCTTGCATGACCATAGTGTGTGAGCCAATCACAGCCGAGGGCTGAGGTCAGCAGGCAGAGGAGGAAGAGCAGGCTGGTCCAGCTGGGCATGATGAAGACGAGGACGGTGAAGGAGACTGTGCCGGTGCTGCAGAGGACTGCTGTGTGTCCTGGTCTCCAACATGCTGCTGAACTTGTATCCCAGACAGGAAAGAGAAAACAGCAGAGTGAAAGGCAGAAAACCCCGCAGTGTTTTCTACTCTCACTTTCCACACACACACACACACCAACACACGTATAACAACAATAATAATAATGACTAATATTTACATATTGATCCTTTGTTTGTAACATTTTATTTTGAAATGTAAGTACACGCAGTGCAGTAAGATTAAAAAGTACATAGTGCTGTGGAGTGCAAGTGTAAAGTGGAAGTAAAGTACTTCAGAAGTGTACTGAAGTAAAAGTAAATAAATGTAAAAGTAGTTTCAGCTGCAGAGATATTACATCTGTAGAGATGTTTAATGTGAAACAGCAGAAGCTCCCTCTTT
This sequence comes from Micropterus salmoides, assembly GCF_014851395.1. Lineage (NCBI taxonomy): Eukaryota > Metazoa > Chordata > Actinopteri > Centrarchiformes > Centrarchidae > Micropterus > Micropterus salmoides. The sequence continues at coordinate 36,182,641 of NW_024040041.1, read as the reverse complement.
AAATCTGACCTCAGAAGTTTAAGTTATATATCTGAATAAATAATAATAATTATATAAATGACTGACGTCATGCTCTGAATAAATTCATATTTAAATGATTAACTGAAATAATAAAAATAATAGAAGTGAGTGACGTCACGCTCTTTTTTATGAATGGAGCGTGTTTTCTGTGTTTGGGAAGTTTTAGTGCTGTGCAGTCCCTCCATTTTCACTTTCATTACCAAACCAGATCACATGAAGTCTCTGCACAGCTCTACAAAATAAAACCAGAGCCTTTCTCTCTTTATGAAGTTAACAGCAGAGACCCAGGGTTTTTCACTGACCACACGTTAAACAGAGTGTGACTTAAATCAACAGGAAGCCAGATCTCAGGTCAGATTGTCTGTCAACCATCCAGCCGTGTGTTAATAATACTGTGCTTTTATTTTGAAAGCAGCGTCTCAGCTGTTTGACTGACAGCTGACGTCAGCCTCGTTTTCACTTTCTGGTCTTTCTGGAAACCTTCACTGATGATGTAACCACTAACACACGAATAACTACGTAGTACTGTAGTAATGGTACTGTAAATGTACACCGAGGAGATATCATAAATACATTCAACACTGTGAAAATAAAACACACATGATGTGTTTATAAAGATAAATTATAAACACACACATTAATGTATAAAGATGCTGCAGTATATTCTATATGAATGAACCTTTTCTATGTTAAATGATTGATAAACAAAATCCTTTATGTTGAAATTCTAATTTGTATTTCAGCTAACATGAAGAATTAATTAATATAAAAACAAGCAGATCAGAGCTTTGATGAATGAACTCACAGGAAATATATTACACAGATAATATTTTATATGAAGCAAAGAAACTTCAGTGTTCTCTCAGTAGATTACTACTAATAATACTACTAATAATACTACTAATACTACTGCTCATACTACTGTCTGACTTTCCCGTTAGTTTGATACTAACAGCTGCTTATTTACACTTTATAACAGATCATGTGATGAATTTATAAAAATCTCATCATGTATAAAATGCACACCAATCAAAGAAAAACAAACAAAACACGGTTAACAAGTATTAAAACTGTATTAATTACTTAAATAAATATATATACTGACAGAGTGAATGAGTTTCTGTGAGGACACCGTGATTGGCCTGACGGACATGTCGTCACTCCCATCTGCGCCCCTACTGGTTACTGTAGCAGCAGATCCCGCCTCTAAGCGGAAGCGCGGTAAACCCACAGACTGTTCAAAACAAACCGCGGTGGAGACAAAGAGAGTGACGGTGAGTAAAACAAACGTTACCGAGCTTTTTAACAACCGGAGGCTCGAACAGCCGGGCGGTTAACGGACAGCAGGACGGTTAACGGCCGTTAACGGACACGGCAGGTGGTTAATCTGTAGCTTTAACACACTTAACGTTACGTGAGAACGCCCCGCCAAACTCCATTAAAAAATCTGCCATTTTAACGCTGCTCCGCCGACACATTCTTTACTTGGTAACATCAGTTGTTTATTAATGTCTGTCGTTTCTTTACAAAGCACAGAACCAAACTTAATGTGATTAAATACGAGTTTTCGTTGGCTTGTTCGCTTCCAGCTGTACTGTGGGAACTGTAAGCCAACATGTTTAATAATGACCTTTGACAGGTTACTCTTAGGCCGAAACATTTAGTGGCTCCTCTTGAATAGCAAACTTTTTACACTTATATTATGGAATGAGTGTTTCCCAGCTGAGGGTGATTATTAAATTAAATTAGAGTTGTTTTAATGGAGGTTTTGGTGCAGGTGGCTCACCAGTAAAGACCAGGGGACATTTCCTGTTCTTGGCTGTCCTGCAGGTGTGATGGAGGTGGACATCCTGGAGTTCCACGTTCCTGTGGAGAACAACAAGACTCTGTTTGTGTGGGACATCCAGCCGTCCAACACCGAAGCTCAGATCTACGTGAGCGAGAACGTGCTGCCAGACTCCATTCAGAAATCACTGTTTTTAAGAGGCTGTCCCCCTCAGACTGTAACAGGTGTGTGTGTGTGTTCCTCCTCAGGACGGCTTGGACCGCGTGTTCTCGTCCTTCGGTCCTCTCTACCTGCTGAAGGTGTGTCCCAACGCGCCGCTCAACCCGCCCGGGTTCTACGCCCTCATCAAGTTCTACTCTGCTGCTCAGGCCTCAAAGGCTCAGCGGCGGACTGATGGACGCTCGCTGTTCCAGAGCTCTCCACTCAAGGTCACCACCTCTCACGCACACGGGCTTCTTCTGTTACTGACACTGTGATATGACCCACCTGAACAGGTGAACAGGAGATAAACAAGTCATTTCACACAACAAGGGTCAGTGTAGTGTTTAAAATGAAACTTTAAACTGAAGGTAACCGGAGATTATTATGTTAGCTGGAGTCATGTTTCCTGCTAAACTCGCTTTATTGTGAAGGTGAGAACAAACAGGAAGTGAAAACATGCTGCTTAATATTGACCACGCAGCTGCAGTCACAGTATTAACGAACACACAGGATTTATATTTAAATGTACAATAAATAAACACGTCTCATTAATAATTCAGTAGTTAACTTAGTCATGTTGAAAAAGAGAATAGAGCTCATTAGAATATTGATCATAGTTTAGGCACACAGAGACACACAGAGACACACAGGTGATCAGAGACACTCAGGTGATCAGAGACACTCAGGTGATCAGAGACACTCAGGTGATCAGAGACACACAGAGACACACAGGTGATCAGAGACACACAGAGACACTCAGGTGATCAGAGACACACAGAGACACACAGGTGATCAGAGACACACAGAGACACTCAGGTGATCAGAGACACTCAGGTGATCAGAGACACACAGAGACACACAGGTGATCAGAGACACTCAGGTGATCAGAGACACACAGAGACACTCAGGTGATCAGAGACACACAGAGACACACAGGTGATCAGAGACACTCAGGTGATCAGAGACACTCAGGTGATCAGAGACACACAGAGACACTCAGGTGATCAGAGACACTCAGGTGATCAGAGACACACAGAGACACTCAGGTGATCAGAGACACTCAGGTGATCAGAGACACTCAGGTGATCAGAGACACACAGAGACACTCAGGTGATCAGAGACACACAGAGACACTCAGGTGATCAGAGACACTCAGGTGATCAGAGACACACAGAGACACACAGGTGATCAGAGACACTCAGGTGAACAGAGACACTCAGGTGATCAGAGACACACAGAGACACTCAGGTGATCAGAGACACTCAGGTGATCAGAGACACACAGAGACACACAGGTGATCAGAGACACTCAGGTGATCAGAGACACTCAGCTGATCAGAGACACACAGGTGATCAGAGACACACAGGTGATCAGAGACACTCAGGTGATCAGAGACACACAGGTGATCAGAGACACACAGGTGATCAGAGACACTCAGCTGATCAGAGACACACAGGGACACACAGGTGATCAGAGACACACAGGTGATCAGAGACACTCAGCTGATCAGAGACACTCAGGTGATCAGAGACACACAGGTGATCAGAGACGCTCAGCTGATCAGAGACACACAGGGACACAAAGACACACTCAGGTGACCAGAGACACACAGAGACACTCTGGTCACATGAGACCCAAGAGGACAGCAGGCCACAGTCGATGCTTCGTCTGCACGTTACGCTGCACCTTGACTTGTTTTTGCACAGCGGCCTTACGCTTGACAGAAGCTGAAACGACAGAAACTTATTGTCACACAGGGAATGCACGCTGCTCACCAGCATCGCACGCTGCTCACCAGCATCGCACGCTGCTCACCAGCACGAGAGGCGTCAGTTGGAGATTAGAAGCAGATTGTGGTCTGAGACTCGTCCTCCAGCGCTCCACCTGCATCACCAGGCCGCCGCTCTCAGAGAACAGGCTGCAGCTCAAAGCCTGTGACCACATGTAGGTCAGACTGAGACAGGTGGTTCGATTCCCGCCTCCCCCTGTGTCCTTGTGTGAATGTGTGTTTGTGATCACACCAGGTTTCCTCTAACGTACTTCCTGTTTAATGTAACGCCACATGTGAGGCAGGAAACGGTACAAGCTGTAAACGGTGTGTTTGTGTGTTCAGGTGAGGCTGAGCTCCAAACACACTCCTCACTTCCTGTCTGACCGCAGCAGACCGCTGAGCCACGCCCGCTGCCTGGAGCTGGCCAATCACTACCTGGGATTCAACGGCTGGACCTCTGACATCATCACAGTGAGAAACACTTTGGATCAAATGAATGTAATGAAATGTAAAAATCCGCCGGCGCTTGTGGAGCTTCTCAACTTTCGTGAAATATAAAAATCTCCACAGCTGATTCAGCCCGGCCAAAAACGCTTTGTTTAAACGGAGACTTCCCTCTGATAGTATATACACGTTGGTGCGTACACGGGCGTACCACCACCCCAGGTGACCTCCTGTCTGTGCTCTTCCTCCTCAGCTAAAGGAGCTCACCAACGAAGAAGAGGAGGAGGAGGGCGGAGGCCGAGTCAGGAGGCTGAGGTTGGGCTGCCTGCTGCAGCTCTCCTTCCCTCACCACGGGCAGACGAGCAGAGCGGCAGCGGTGGTGGAGGACAGCTTCACCTGCACAGGTGAGCAGCAGCAGGTGTAGAAGGACATGAGAGGAGCAAATATCCTGCAGAGCTCAGACCTGTTTCAAGTCACAGCAGGGACCAGGTTCAGGCTCAGAGGCTACATGTGGAAATGTACTTCACATACTGCGTATTACACACCTACGTTACTGCGTATTACACACCTACGTTACTGCGTATTACACACCTACGTTACTGCTTATTACACACCTACGTTACTGCGTATTACACACCTGCGTTACTGCTTATTACACACCTACGTTACTGCGTATTACACACCTACGTTACTGCGTATTACACACCTACGTTACTGCGTATTACACACCTACGTTACTGCGTATTACACACCTACGTTACTGCGTATTACACACCTACGTTACTGCGTATTACACACCTACGTTACTGCGTATTACACACCTACGTTACTGCGTATTACACACACGTTACTGCGTATTACACACACGTTACTGCTTATTACACACCTACGTTACTGCGTTTTACACACCTGCGTATTACACACCTGCGTTACTGCGTATTACACACCTACGTTACTGCGTTTTACACACCTGCGTTACTGCGTTTTACACACCTACGTTACTGCGTTTTACACACCTGAGTATTACACACCTGCGTTACTGAGTATTACACACCTACGTTACTGCGTATTACACACCTGCGTTACTGCGTATTACACACCTACATTACTGCTTATCACACACCTACGTTACTGAGTATTACACACCTACGTTACTGCTTATTACACACCTACGTTACTGCGTTTTACACACCTGAGTATTACACACCTGCGTTACTGAGTATTACACACCTACGTTACTGCGTATTACACACCTACGTTACTGCGTATTACACACCTACGTTACTGCGTATTACACACCTACGTTACTGCTTATTACACACCTACGTTACTGCGTATTACACACCTACGTTACTGCTTATTACACACCTACGTTACTGCTTATTACACACCTGCGTATTACACACACGTTACTGCTTATTACACACCTACGTTACTGCTTATTACACACCTACGTTACTGCGTATTACACACCTACGTTACTGCGTATTACACACCTACGTTACTGCGTATTACACACCTACGTTACTGCTTATTACACACGTTACTGCGTATTACACACCTGCGTTACTGCGTATTACACACCTACGTTACTGCGTATTACACACCTACGTTACTGCGTATTACACACCTACGTTACTGCGTATTACACACCTACGTTACTGCGTATTACACACCTACGTTACTGCGTTTTACACACCTGCGTATTACACACCTGCGTTACTGCGTATTACACACCTACGTTACTGCGTTTTACACACCTGCGTATTACACACCTGCGTTACTGCGTATTACACACCTACGTTACTGCGTTTTACACACCTGCGTATTACACACCTGCGTTACTGCGTATTACACACCTACGTTACTGCGTTTTACACACCTGCGTATTACACACCTACGTTACTGCGTATTACACACCTACGTTACTGCGTATTACACACCTACGTTACTGCTTATTACACACCTACGTTACTGCTTATTACACACCTACGTTACTGCGTATTACACACCTACGTTACTGCGTATTACACACCTACGTTACTGCTTATTACACACCTACGTTACTGCGTATTACACACCTACGTTACTGCGTATTACACACCTGCGTTACTGCTTATTACACACCTACGTTACTGCGTATTACACACCTACGTTACTGCGTATTACACACCTGCGTTACTGCTTATTACACACCTGCGTTACTGCGTATTACACACCTGCGTTACTGCGTATTACACACCTGCGTTACTGCGTATTACACACCTACGTTACTGCGTATTACACACCTACGTTACTGCTTATTACACACCTACGTTACTGCTTATTACACACCTACGTTACTGCGTATTACACACCTACGTTACTGCGTATTACACACCTACGTTACTGCGTATTACACACCTGCGTATTACACACCTGCGTTACTGCTTATTACACACCTACGTTACTGCTTATTACACACCTACGTTACTGCTTATTACACACCTACGTTACTGCGTATTACACACCTACGTTACTGCGTATTACACACCTACGTTACTGCTTATTACACACCTACGTTACTGCGTATTACACACCTACGTTACTGCGTATTACACACCTACGTTACTGCTTATTACACACCTACGTTACTGCGTATTACACACCTACGTTACTGCGTATTACACACCTGCGTTACTGCTTATTACACACCTACGTTACTGCGTATTACACACCTACGTTACTGCGTATTACACACCTGCGTTACTGCTTATTACACACCTGCGTTACTGCGTATTACACACCTGCGTTACTGCGTATTACACACCTACGTTACTGCTTATTACACACCTACGTTACTGCGTATTACACACCTACGTTACTGCGTATTACACACCTACGTTACTGCTTATCACACACACGTTACTGCTTATTACACACGTTACTGCGTATTACACACCTGCGTTACTGCGTATTACACACCTACGTTACTGCGTTTTACACACCTGCGTATTACACACCTACGTTACTGCGTTTTACACACCTGCGTTACAGCTTATTACACACCTACGTTACTGCTTATTACACACCTACGTTACTGCGTTTTACACACCTGCGTTACAGCTTATTACACACCTACGTTACTGCTTATTACACACCTACGTTACTGCGTATTACACACCTGCGTTACTGCTTATTACACACCTACGTTACTGCTTATTACACACCTACGTTACTGCTTATTACACACCTACGTTACTGCTTATTACACACCTACGTTACTGCTTATTACACACCTACGTTACTGCGTATTACACACCTACGTTACTGCGTATTACACACCTACGTTACTGCGTATTACACACCTGCGTTACTGCGTATTACACACCTGCGTTACTGCTTATTACACACCTACGTTACTGCGTATTACACACCTACGTTACTGCGTATTACACACCTGCGTTACTGCGTATTACACACCTACGTTACTGCTTATTACACACCTACGTTACTGCGTATTACACACCTACGTTACTGCTTATTACACACCTACGTTACTGCGTATTACACACCTACGTTACTGCTTATTACACACCTACGTTACTGCGTATTACACACCTGCGTATTACACACCTACGTTACTGCGTATTACACACCTACGTTACTGCGTATTACACACCTACGTTACTGCGTATTACACACCTACGTTACTGCGTATTACACACCTACGTTACTGCTTATTACACACCTACGTTACTGCGTATTACACACCTACGTTACTGCGTATTACACACCTACGTTACTGCGTATTACACACCTACGTTACTGCGTATTACACACCTACGTTACTGCGTATTACACACCTACGTTACTGCGTATTACACACCTACGTTACTGCGTATTACACACCTACGTTACTGCTTATTACACACCTACGTTACTGCTTATTACACACCTACGTTACTGCGTATTACACACCTACGTTACTGCTTATTACACACCTACGTTACTGCGTATTACACACCTGCGTTACTGCTTATTACACACCTACGTTACTGCGTATTACACACCTACGTTACTGCTTATTACACACCTGCGTTACTGCTTATTACACACCTGCGTTACTGCGTATTACAAACCTGCGTTACTGCGTATTACACACCTACGTTACTGCGTATTACACACCTACGTTACTGCGTATTACACACCTACGTTACTGCGTATTACACACCTACGTTACTGCGTATTACACACCTACGTTACTGCGTATTACACACCTACGTTACTGCGTATTACACACCTACGTTACTGCGTATTACACACCTGCGTATTACACACCTACGTTACTGCGTATTACACACCTACGTTACTGCGTATTACACACCTACGTTACTGCGTATTACACACCTACGTTACTGCGTATTACACACCTACGTTACTGCGTATTACACACCTACGTTACTGCGTATTACACACCTACGTTACTGCGTATTACACACCTACGTTACTGCGTATTACACACCTACGTTACTGCGTATTACACACCTACGTTACTGCTTATTACACACGTTACTGCGTATTACACACCTGCGTTACTGCGTATTACACACCTACGTTACTGCGTTTTACACACCTGCGTATTACACACCTACGTTACTGCGTATTACACACCTACGTTACTGCTTATCACACACACGTTACTGCTTATTACACACGTTACTGCGTATTACACACCTGCGTTACTGCGTATTACACACCTACGTTACTGCGTTTTACACACCTGCGTATTACACACCTACGTTACTGCGTATTACACACCTACGTTACTGCTTATCACACACACGTTACTGCTTATTACACACCTGCGTTACTGCGTATTACACACCTACGTTACTGCTTATTACACACCTGCGTTACTGCTTATTACACACGTTACTGCGTATTACACACCTGCGTTACTGCGTATTACACACCTACGTTACTGCGTTTTACACACCTGCGTATTACACACCTACGTTACTGCGTTTTACACACCTGCGTTACAGCTTATTACACACCTACGTTACTGCGTATTACACACCTACGTTACTGCGTATTACACACCTGCGTATTACACACCTACGTTACTGCTTATTACACACCTACGTTACTGCTTATTACACACCTACGTTACTGCTTATTACACACCTACGTTACTGCTTATTACACACCTACGTTACTGCTTATTACACACCTACGTTACTGCGTATTACACACCTACGTTACTGCGTATTACACACCTACGTTACTGCGTATTACACACCTACGTTACTGCGTATTACACACCTACGTTACTGCTTATTACACACCTACGTTACTGCTTATTACACACGTTACTGCGTATTACACACCTGCGTTACTGCGTATTACACACCTACGTTACTGCGTTTTACACACCTGCGTATTACACACCTACGTTACTGCGTATTACACACCTACGTTACTGCTTATCACACACACGTTACTGCTTATTACACACGTTACTGCGTATTACACACCTGCGTTACTGCGTATTACACACCTACGTTACTGCGTTTTACACACCTGCGTATTACACACCTACGTTACTGCGTATTACACACCTACGTTACTGCTTATCACACACACGTTACTGCTTATTACACACCTGCGTTACTGCTTATTACACACGTTACTGCGTATTACACACCTGCGTTACTGCGTATTACACACCTACGTTACTGCGTTTTACACACCTGCGTATTACACACCTACGTTACTGCGTTTTACACACCTGCGTTACAGCTTATTACACACCTGCGTTACTGCGTTTTACACACCTGCGTTACAGCTTATTACACACCTACAATACTGCGTATTACACACCTACGTTACTGCGTTTTACACACCTGAGTATTACACACCTGCGTTACTGCGTATTACACACCTACGTTACTGCGTTTTACACACCTGCGTATTACACACCTGCGTTACTGCGTATTACACACCTACGTTACTGCGTTTTACACACCTGCGTATTACACACCTGCGTTACTGCGTATTACACACCTACGTTACTGCGTTTTACACACCTGCGTATTACACACCTACGTTACTGCGTATTACACACCTACGTTACTGCTTATTACACACCTACGTTACTGCGTATTACACACCTACGTTACTGCTTATTACACACCTACGTTACTGCTTATTACACACCTACGTTACTGCGTATTACACACCTACGTTACTGCGTATTACACACCTACGTTACTGCTTATTACACACCTACGTTACTGCGTATTACACACCTACGTTACTGCGTATTACACACCTGCGTTACTGCGTATTACACACCTGCGTTACTGCTTATTACACACCTACGTTACTGCGTATTACACACCTACGTTACTGCGTATTACACACCTACGTTACTGCGTATTACACACCTGCGTTACTGCTTATTACACACCTGCGTTACTACTTATTACACACCTGCGTTACTGCGTATTACACACCTACGTTACTGCGTATTACACACCTACGTTACTGCGTATTACACACCTACGTTACTGCTTATTACACACCTACGTTACTGCGTATTACACACCTACGTTACTGCGTATTACACACCTGCGTATTACACACCTGCGTTACTGCTTATTACACACCTACGTTACTGCTTATTACACACCTACGTTACTGCTTATTACACACCTACGTTACTGCTTATTACACACCTACGTTACTGCTTATTACACACCTACGTTACTGCGTATTACACACCTACGTTACTGCGTATTACACACCTACGTTACTGCGTATTACACACCTACGTTACTGCGTATTACACACCTACGTTACTGCGTATTACACACCTGCGTTACTGCGTATTACACACCTGCGTTACTGCGTATTACACACCTACGTTACTGCGTATTACACACCTACGTTACTGCGTATTACACACCTGCGTTACTGCGTATTACACACCTACGTTACTGCGTATTACACACCTACGTTACTGCTTATTACACACCTACGTTACTGCGTATTACACACCTACGTTACTGCGTATTACACACCTACGTTACTGCGTATTACACACCTGCGTATTACACACCTACGTTACTGCGTATTACACACCTACGTTACTGCGTATTACACACCTACGTTACTGCGTATTACACACCTACGTTACTGCGTATTACACACCTACGTTACTGCGTATTACACACCTACGTTACTGCTTATTACACACCTACGTTACTGCGTATTACACACCTACGTTACTGCGTATTACACACCTGCGTATTACACACCTGCGTTACTGCTTATTACACACCTACGTTACTGCTTATTACACACCTACGTTACTGCTTATTACACACCTACGTTACTGCTTATTACACACCTACGTTACTGCTTATTACACACCTACGTTACTGCTTATTACACACCTACGTTACTGCGTATTACACACCTACGTTACTGCGTATTACACACCTACGTTACTGCTTATTACACACCTACGTTACTGCGTATTACACACCTACGTTACTGCGTATTACACACCTGCGTTACTGCTTATTACACACCTACGTTACTGCGTATTACACACCTACGTTACTGCGTATTACACACCTGCGTTACTGCTTATTACACACCTGCGTTACTGCGTATTACACACCTACGTTACTGCGTATTACACACCTACGTTACTGCTATTACACACCTACGTTACTGCGTATTACACACCTACGTTACTGCGTATTACACACCTGCGTATTACACACCTACGTTACTGCGTATTACACACCTACGTTACTGCGTATTACACACCTACGTTACTGCGTATTACACACCTACGTTACTGCGTATTACACACCTACGTTACTGCTTATTACACACCTACGTTACTGCGTATTACACACCTACGTTACTGCGTATTACACACCTACGTTACTGCTTATTACACACCTACGTTACTGCGTATTACACACCTGCGTATTACACACCTACGTTACTGCTTATTACACACCTACGTTACTGCTTATTACACACCTGCGTATTACACACCTACGTTACTGCGTATTACACACCTACGTTACTGCGTATTACACACCTACGTTACTGCGTATTACACACCTACGTTACTGCGTATTACACACCTACGTTACTGCGTATTACACACCTACGTTACTGCGTATTACACACCTACGTTACTGCGTATTACACACCTACGTTACTGCGTATTACACACCTACGTTACTGCTTATTACACACGTTACTGCGTATTACACACCTACGTTACTGCGTATTACACACCTACGTTACTGCTTATTACACACCTACGTTACTGCTTATTACACACGTTACTGCGTATTACACCCTGCGTTTTACTGCGTATTACACACTACGGTTACTGCGTTTTTACACACCTGCGTATACACACCTACGTTACTGCGTATTACACACCTACGTTACTGCTTATCACACACACGTTACTGCTTATTACACACGTTACTGCGTATTACACACTCGTTACTGCGTATTACACACCTACGTTACTGCGTTTTACACACCTGCGTATTACACACACCTACGTTACTGCGTATTACACACCTACGTTACTGCTTATCACACACACGTTACTGCTTATTACACACCTGCGTTACTGCGTATTACACACCTACGTTACTGCTTATTACACACCTGCGTTACTGCTTATTACACACGTTACTGCGTTACACACCTGCGTTACTGCGTATTACACACCTACGGTACTGCGTTTTACACACCTGCGTATTACACACCTACGTTACTGCGTTTTACACACCTGCGTTACAGCTTATTACACACCTACGTTACTGCGTATTACACACCTAGTTACTGCGTATTACCCACCTGCGTATTACACACCTACGTGCTGCTTATTACACCACCTACGTTACTGCTTATTACACACCTACTTACTGCGTATTACACACCTACGTTACTGCTTATTACACACCTGCGTTACTGCTTATTACACACGTTACTGCGTATTACACACCTGCGTTACTGCGTTTACACACCTACGTTACTGCGTTTTACACACCTGCGTATTACACACCTACGTTACTGCGTTTTACACACCTGCGTTACAGCTTATTACACACCTACGTTACTGCGTATT
>NW_024040041.1:35988531-36168758 GCF_014851395.1 Micropterus salmoides | reverse complement strand
ACTGAAAGCACGTCTGTCGGAGCGTCTACGTGAAAAGAGAAGGAAGACATTGCTGGTAGTATTGGTCTTCAGAGTTGTTAAACCCTCAGCGCACTGAGGAAGCCATTGACTGTGTGAGGGGCAAGATCGTTTGATGTCTGCAGGCAGAGTAGAGCTCTCCTGTCTGACTGGTCCACCAATAGCAGAGAAGATGACCCTTGAGACACAGCCCCTCCTCATTTGCATAATGAGGCAGAATGCATACAAATTTAAAAAGACAGGCAGAAATAAATACCATGGGTGAAAATAAATAAGGTAAATACAAAGGAAGAATAAAACAGACAAAAATAAAACACACACATAAATAAATACATTAAAAAAATTAGTAATAAATAAAGTTGAATAAACAAATAAGGTAATTATAACAAAGGTGATATAAAGGCACTAATTAAATATATACATTTATGTCTCCTTGTATAATTTAATTACTACCTACATTTATTTATTTACTTTATTTTTTTGTGTATTTAATTGGATGCTTATTTATTTATTGAGCATTTATTTATTTCTGTATTTATTTCTGACTGTGTCAGGATCGGTCCTCCATACGGGGTGGGAGAGTTATCAAGCACGTAAAGTTTGGTTCAGATGTGAGCATGTACACTGAAGTTACAACAACTTCCTGTGTCATGGCGAAGACTTGATCTCTGACGCCACGCCACGGACACACCCATTGACGAAAACTCGCAAATAGCACAACTTTTCATCTTCAATGCCTTTAGAAGGCACAGCACAAATTTGAAGTCGGTCGGACTAAATCCCTAGGAGGAGTTCGTTAAAGTACGAAGTGTGTAAATCATCCAAAATTTGACGTAAAATTCAAAATGGCCGACTTCCTGTTGATTTTAGGGCATCGCTCCAAGAGCTTTTTTGTGCGTCTGGACAAGATACACGTACCACAGAAAATTCGTGCACGTAGGTAAACGTGCGGCGGGGCTGCTTCGTTAAAAGTCACTTCCTGTTGCCAGCAGGTGGCGCTATGACTGTCTGTGAATGTCAGCATGTACATGTGTTCAGGGCGGGACTCTCATCCTACATGTACAGTTTGGTCCAGATGTGAGCATGTACACTGAAGTTACGACAACTTCCGTGTCATGGCGAAGAGTGATCTTTGACGCCACGCCACGGACACGCCCATTGACGAAAACTTGCAAATAGCACAACTTTTCATCTTCAATGCCTTTAGAAGGCACAGCACAAATTTGAGGTCGGTCGGACTAAATCCCTAGGAGGAGTTCGTTAAAGTACGAAGTGTGTAAATCATCCAAAATTTGACGTAAAATTCAAAATGGCCGACTTCCTGTTGGGTTTAGGCTCGGCTCCAAGAGACTTTTTTGTGCGTCTGGACAAGATACACGTACCACAGAAAATTCGTGCACGTAGGTAAACGTGCGGCGGGGGCTGCTTCGTTAAAAGTCACTTCCTGTTGCCAGCAGGTGGCGCTGATGTGGGTGAATGTCAGCATGTACATGTGTTCAGGGCGGGACTCTCATCCTACATGTACAGTTTGGTCCAGATGTGAGCATGTACACTGAAGTTACGACAACTTCCGTGTCATGGCGAAGAGTGATCTTTGACGCCACGCCACGGACACGCCCATTGACGAAAACTTGCAAATAGCACAACTTTTCATCTTCAATGCCTTTAGAAGGCACAGCACAAATTTGAGGTCGGTCGGACTAAATCCCTAGGAGTTCGTTAAAGTACGAAGTGTAAATCATCCAAAATTTGACGTAAAATTCAAAATGGCCGACTTCCTGTTGGGTTTAGGCTATGGCTCCAAGAGACTTTTTTGTGCGTCTGGACAAGATACACGTACCACAGAAAATTCGTGCACGTAGGTGAAACGTGCGGCGGGGGCTGCTTCGTTAAAGGTCACTTTCTGTTGCCAGCAGGTGGCGCTATGACTGTGGGTGAATGTCGGCATGTACATGTGTTCAGGGCGGGACTCTCATCCTACATGTACAGTTTGGTCCAGATGTGAGCATGTACACTGAAGTTACAACAACTTCCTGTTTCATTGCGAATCATCGACGCCACGGACACGCCCATTGACGAAAACGCGCAAAGCACACAACTTTTCATCGTCAATGCCTTTAGAAGGCACAGCAGAAATTTGACGTCGATCCGACTAAATCCCTAGGAGGAGTTCGTTAAAGTACGAAGTGTGTAAATCATCCAAAAATGGCCATAAATTCAAAATGGCCGACTTCCTGTTGACTTTAGGCTATGGGTTCTTGAGGCTTTTTTGTGCGTCTTGATACGATACATGTCCCCAGAAAATTTCGTACATGTAGGTTGAACGTGAACGAGGGGCTAATCATTTCCAATTTTCTAGGTGGCGCTAGCGAGTCATTTTGCCACGCCCATGTGCGAAACTTGTAGAATACGAAATTTTTCACCGGTTCTGACATGTTTGCAAATTTTGGTGAGTTTTCGAGTATGTTTAGGCCATGTCATTTGGGCCTACTTTGCAGAAAAAAAAAAAAAAAAAAAAAAAAATATAATCCGAGCAATTCAATAGGGACCTCGCACGGTCGTGCTCGGGCCCTAATAATCCGAGCATTCAATAGGGACCTCGCACGGTCGTGCTCGGGCCCTAATATAATCCGAGATTCAATAGGGACCTCGCACGGTCGTGCTCGGGCCCTATAAATACCATGGGTGAAAATAAGTAAGGTAAATACAAAGGAAGAATAAACAGACAAAAATATTAAAACACACCCATAATAAATACATTAAAAAATTTGTAATAAATAAAGTTGAATAAACAAATAAGGTAATTATAACAAAGGTGAATAAGTAAAGGCACTAATTAAATATATACATTTATGTCTCCTTGTATAATTTAATTACTACCTACATTTATTTATTTACTTTATTTTTTGTGTATTTAATTGGATGCTTATTTATTTATTGAGCATTTATTTATTTCTGTATTTATTTCTGACTGTGTCAGGATCGGTCCTCCATAACGGGGTGGGAGAGTTATCAAGCACGTAAAGTTTGGTTCAGATGTGAGCATGTACACTGAAGTTACAACAACTTCCTGTGTCATGGCGAAGACTTGATCTCTGACGCCACGCCACGGACACACCCATTGACGAAAACTCGCAAATAGCACAACTTTTCATCTTCAATGCCTTTAGAAGGCACAGCACAAATTTGAAGTCGGTCGGACTAAATCCCTAGGAGGAGTTCGTTAAAGTACGAAGTGTGTAAATCATCCAAAATTTGACGTAAAATTCAAAATGGCCGACTTCCTGTTGATTTTAGGGCATCGCTCCAAGAGGCTTTTTTGTGCGTCTGGACAAGATACACGTACCACAGAAAATTCGTGCACGTAGGTAAAACGTGCGGCGGGGGCTGCTTCGTTAAAAGTCACTTCCTGTTGCCAGCAGGTGGCGCTATGACTGTCTGTGAATGTCAGCATGTACATGTGTTCAGGGCGGGACTCTCATCCTACATGTACAGTTTGGTCCAGATGTGAGCATGTACACTGAAGTTACGACAACTTCCGTGTCATGGCGAAGAGCTGATCTTTGACGCCACGCCACGGACACGCCCATTGACGAAAACTTGCAAATAGCACAACTTTTCATCTTCAATGCCTTTAGAAGGCACAGCACAAATTTGAGGTCGGTCGGACTAAATCCCTAGGAGGAGTTCGTTAAAGTACGAAGTGTGTAAATCATCCAAAATTTGACGTAAAATTCAAAATGGCCGACTTCCTGTTGATTTTAGGGCATCGCTCCAAGAGGCTTTTTTGTGCGTCTGGACAAGATACACGTACCACAGAAAATTCGTGCACGTAGGTAAAACGTGCGGCGGGGGCTGCTTCGTTAAAAGTCACTTCCTGTTGCCAGCAGGTGGCGCTATGACTGTCTGTGAATGTCAGCATGTACATGTGTTCAGGGCGGGACTCTCATCCTACATGTACAGTTTGGTCCAGATGTGAGCATGTACACTGAAGTTACGACAACTTCCGTGTCATGGCGAAGAGCTGATCTTTGACGCCACGCCACGGACACGCCCATTGACGAAAACTTGCAAATAGCACAACTTTTCATCTTCAATGCCTTTAGAAGGCACAGCACAAATTTGAGGTCGGTCGGACTAAATCCCTAGGAGGAGTTCGTTAAAGTACGAAGTGTGTAAATCATCCAAAATTTGACGTAAAATTCAAAATGGCCGACTTCCTGTTGATTTAGGCTATGGCTCCAAGAGGCTTTTTTGTGCGTCTGGACAGATACACGTACCACAGAAAATTCGTGCACGTAGGTGAAACGTGCGGCGGGGGCTGCTTCGTTAAAGGTCACTTTCTGTTGCCAGCAGGTGGCGCTATGACTGTGGGTGAATGTCGGCATGTACATGTGTTCAGGGCGGGACTCTCATCCTACATGTACAGTTTGGTCCAGATGTGAGCATGTACACTGAAGTTACAACAACTTCCTGTTTCATTGCGAATCATCGACGCCACGGACACGCCCATTGACGAAAACTCGCAAATAGCACAACTTTTCATCGTCAATGCCTTTAGAAGGCACAGCAGAAATTTGACGTCGATCCGACTAAATCCCTAGGAGGAGTTCGTTAAAGTACGAAGTGTGTAAATCATCCAAAAATGGCCATAAAATTCAAAATGGCCGACTTCCTGTTGACTTTAGGCTATGGGTTCTTGAGGCTTTTTTGTGCGTCTTGATACGATACATGTCCCCAGAAAATTTCGTACATGTAGGTTGAACGTGAACGAGGGGCTAATCATTTCCAATTTTCAGGTGGCGCTAGCGAGTCATTTTGCCACGCCCATGTGCGAAACTTGTAGAATACGAAATTTTTCACCGGTTCTGACATGTTTGCAAATTTTGGTGAGTTTTCGAGTATGTTTAGGCCATGTCATTTGGGCCTACTTTGCAGAAAAAAAAAAAAAAAAAAAAAATCCGAGCAATTTCAATAGGGACCTCGCACGGTCGTGCTCGGGCCCTAATTAAAGCTGCAAGCAGCGTTGGGCGGGCCCTCGCACTTGTAGCGCGTCCGCGCGTGAACCGGCCGAGTTGCATATTCTGGAGCTCTGCCGGTGCGGCTGTGAATTTGTTACGCGGTTCCGACGCCGCATGAAGGTGCTATATGTCACTTCCTGTGTCCCCTATGTGGAGCTACATAGCACTTGCCGCTATGAAATAAATCGGTATTGGCGTGTAGATGTCTGCGGGGTGGGAGAGTTATCAAGCACGTAAAGTTTGTTTCAGATGTGAGCATGTACACTGAACAATAATGTACCCAAACAATAAAATAAATTCCTTTTATATTTCCCTGCCTTGTTGTTTATGTGTACATACAGAGGAAGAATGTGAGAACAGCACACATTTCATCGTTACTGTGTGCTGTACCGCAGTTCTGTGTCCATGCATGCAGCAAACTGAAAGCACCGTCTGTCGGAGCGTCTACGTGAAAAGAGAAGGAAGACATTGCTGGTAGTATTGTCTTCAGAGTTGTTAACACCTCAGCGCACTGAAGGAAGCCATCTGACTGTGTGAGGGGCAAGATCGTTGATGTCTGCAGGCAGAGTAGGAGCTCTCCTGTCTGACTGGTCCACCAATAGCAGAGAAGATGACCCCTTGAGACACAGCCCCTCCTCATTTGCATAATGAGGCAGAAATGCATACAAAAATTTAAAAAAGACAGGCAGAAATAAATACCATGGGTGAAAATAAATAAGGTAAATAAATACAAAGGAAGAATAAAACAGACAAAAATATTAAAACACACACATAAATAAATACATTAAAAAATTTGTAATAAATAAAGTTGAATAAACAAATAAGGTAATTATAACAAAGGTGAATAGTAAAGGCACTAATTAAAATATATACATTTATGTCTCCTTGTATAATTTAATTACTACCTACATTTATTTATTTACTTTATTTTTTTGTGTATTTAATTGGATGCTTATTTATTTATTGAGCATTTATTTATTTCTGTATTTATTTCTGACTGTGTCAGGATCGGTCCTCCATAACGGGGTGGGAGAGTTATCAAGCACGTAAAGTTTGGTTCAGATGTGAGCATGTACACTGAAGTTACAACAACTTCCTGTGTCATGGCGAAGACTTGATCTCTGACGCCACGCCACGGACACACCCATTGACGAAAACTCGCAAATAGCACAACTTTTCATCTTCAATGCCTTTAGAAGGCACAGCACAAATTTGAAGTCGGTCGGACTAAATCCCTAGGAGGAGTTCGTTAAAGTACGAAGTGTGTAAATCATCCAAAATTTGACGTAAAATTCAAAATGGCCGACTTCCTGTTGATTTTAGGGCATCGCTCCAAGACGCTTTTTTGTGCGTCTGGACAAGATACACGTACCACAGAAAATTCGTGCACGTAGGTAAAACGTGCGGCGGGGGCTGCTTCGTTAAAAGTCACTTCCTGTTGCCAGCAGGTGGCGCTATGACTGTCTGTGAATGTCAGCATGTACATGTGTTCAGGGCGGGACTCTCATCCTACATGTACAGTTTGGTCCAGATGTGAGCATGTACACTGAAGTTACGACAACTTCCGTGTCATGGCGAAGAGTTGATCTTTGACGCCACGCCACGGACACGCCCATTGACGAAAACTTGCAAATAGCACAACTTTTCATCTTCAATGCCTTTAGAAGGCACAGCACAAATTTGAGGTCGGTCGGACTAAATCCCTAGGAGGAGTTCGTTAAAGTACGAAGTGTGTAAATCATCCAAAATTTGACGTAAAATTCAAAATGGCCGACTTCCTGTTGGGTTTAGGCTATGGCTCCAAGAGACTTTTTTGTGCGTCTGGACAAGATACACGTACCACAGAAAATTCGTGCACGTAGGTAAAACGTGCGGCGGGGGCTGCTTCGTTAAATTCACTTCCTGTTGCCAGCAGGTGGCGCTATGACTGTGGGTGAATGTCAGCATGTACATGTGTTCAGGGCGGGACTCTCATCCTACATGTACAGTTTGGTCCAGATGTGAGCATGTACACTGAAGTTACGACAACTTCCGTGTCATGGCGAAGAGCTGATCTTTGACGCCACGCCACGGACACGCCCATTGACGAAAACTTGCAAATAGCACAACTTTTCATCTTAATGCCTTTAGAAGGCACAGCACAAATTTGAGGTCGGTCGGACTAAATCCCTAGGAGGAGTTCGTTAAAGTACGAAGTGTGTAAATCATCCAAAATTTGACGTAAAATTCAAAATGGCCGACTTCCTGTTGGGTTTAGGCTATGGCTCCAAGAGACTTTTTTGTGCGTCTGGACAAGATACACGTACCACAGAAAATTCGTGCACGTAGGTGAAACGTGCGGCGGGGGCTGCTTCGTTAAAGGTCACTTTCTGTTGCCAGCAGGTGGCGCTATGACTGTGGGTGAATGTCGGCATGTACATGTGTTCAGGGCGGGACTCTCATCCTACATGTACAGTTTGGTCCGGATGTGAGCATGTACACTGAAGTTACAACAACTTCCTGTTTCATTGCGAATCATCGACGCCACGGACACGCCCATTGACGAAAACGCGCAAATAGCACAACTTTTCATCGTCAATGCCTTTAGAAGGCACAGCAGAAATTTGAGGTCGATCCGACTAAATCCCTAGGAGGAGTTCGTTAAAGTACGAAGTATGTAAATCATCCAAAAATGGCCATAAAATTCAAAATGGCCGACTTCCTGTTGACTTTAGGCTATGGGTTCTTGAGGCTTGTTTGTGCGTCTTGATACGATACATGTCCCCAGAAAATTTCGTACATGTAGGTTGAACGTGAACGAGGGGCTAATCATTTCCAATTTTCTAGGTGGCGCTAGCGAGTCATTTTGCCACGCCCATGTGCGAAACTTGTAGAATACGAAATTTTTCACCGGTTCTGACATGTTTGCAAATTTTGGTGAGTTTTCGAGTATGTTTAGGCCATGTCATTTGGGCCTACTTTGCAGAAAAAAAAAAAATAAAAAAAATAAAAAAATAATCCGAGCAATTTCAATAGGGACCTCGCACGGTCGTGCTCGGGCCCTAAAAATAAATAAATAATAATAATCCGAGCAAATTCAATAGGGACCTCGCACGGTCGTGCTCGGGCCCTAATAAAGAAGATAGTCGCATGTAGAGAAGTACATAAATATCAGAGTAAAAATATTAAATAAAAGAATTAAAGCTGCAAGCAGCGTTGGGCGGGCCCTCGCACTTGTAAGCGCGTCCGCGTGTGAGCCGGCCGAGTTGCACATTCTGGAGCTCTGCCGGTGCGGCTGTGAATTTGTTACGCGGTTATGACGCTGCAAGAAGGTGCTATACGTCACTTCCTGTGTCCCCTATGTGGAGCTACATAGCACTTGCCGCTATGAATATAAATCGGTATTGGTGTGTAGATGTCTGCGGGTGGGAGAGTTATCAAGCACATAAAGTTTGTTTCAGATGTGAGCATGTACACTGAACAATAATGTACCCATACATAAAATAAATTCCTTTTATATTTCCCTGCCTTGTTGTTATGTGTACATACAGAGGAAGAATGTGAGAACAGCACACATTTCATCGTTACTGTGTTTCTGCTCCAGCCTGCCTAAAAGAAAAGCGTTTTTGGGATTAAATGGACTTTATTAGCTGCTGCAGTGCAGGATGAACTCAGAACAGACCCATTTCTCACCTTATCATTCTAAACCATGCAACGAAGAAGAAGAAATGCATAATAAATCCTGGGACAAAATCTGTCCACAAATACTGTACAGCATGTAGTCTAATGAACAAGACTTGTTATAGCTGACTTGGGCAGTGAAATGTTTAATTTTTTTAATTCATGTGGTCATAGTTGTCCATAACTCAAATCAGAATATAGAAGAAATGTTTTATACCACCTCAAGAAGGCTTCCTATCAGAAAGGTAGGAAGGTATTTCAAATGTACAACTGCAGTCCTGAAATCTAAGTAAAGTAATTTCCCTGACATTTTTGTGTTACTTTACTTTTAATAGACGCATGTAACAGGTTTTATACTTCCTGTGAGTATAATCCAATCAATCTTATTTTCATACTGTATATCCGATGTGTAATTTGATAAATTGTGTTGTATGTCGTGCTCGCATCTCAGAGAAGACTCTGACTGCAACATGCGTCTTTGTAAAGAGAGAAACGGACAGAAAAGTCTCTAACTCTGCCTGTCAGCTCGCTCTGCTCCGTTAAAACTGAATTTACCATACAGAATTGAATACGAGTGCACTCCAGATTTAGCTGCAGCCAGCTGACCGTGTGCTTCTCTCTATACCGCAGTTCTGTGTCCATGCATGCAGCAAACTGAAAGCACTGTCTGTCGGAGCGTCTACGTGAAAGAGAAGGAAGACATTGCTGGTAGTATTGTCTTCAGAGTTGTTAAACACCTCAGTGCACTGAAGGAAGCCATCTGACTGTGTGAGGGGCAAGATCGTTGATGTCTGCAGGCAGAGTAGGAGCTCTCCTGTCTGACTGGTCCACCAATAGCAGAGAAGATGACCCCTTGAGACACAGCCCCTCCTCATTTGCATAATGAGGCAGAAATGCATACAAAAATTTAAAAAAGACAGGCAGAAATAAATACCATGGGTGAAAATAAATAAGGTAAATAAATACAAAGGAAGAATAAAACAGACAAAAATATTAAAACACACACATAAATAAATATATAAAAAAATTAGTAATAAATAAAGTTGAAGATTATAAGGGAGAATAAAAAATAAGGTAATTATAACAAAGGTGAATAAGTAAAGGCACTAATTAAATATATACATTTATGTCTCCTTGTATAATTTAATTAATACCAACATTTATTTATTTACTTTATTTTTTGTGTATTTAATTGGAAGCTTATTTATTTATTGAGCATTTATTTATTTCTGTATTTATTTCTGACTGTGTCAGGATCGGTCCTCCATAGCGGGGTGGGAGAGTTATCAAGCACGTAAAGTTTGGTTCAGATGTTAGCATGTACACTGAAGTTACAACAACTTCCTGTGTCATGGCGAAGACTTGATCTTTGATGCCACGCCACGGACACACCCATTGACGAAAACTCGCAAATAGCACAACTTTTCATCTTCAATGTCTTTAGAAGGCACAGCACAAATTTGAAGTCGGTCAGACTAAATCCCTAGGAGGAGTTCGTTAAAGTACGAAGTGTGTAAATCATCCAAAATTTGACGTAAAATTCAAAATGGCCGACTTCCTGTTGGGTTTAGGCTATGGCTCCAAGAGGCTTTTTTGTGCATCTGGACAAGATACACGTACCACAGAAAATTCGTGCACGTAGGTGAAACGTGCGGCGGGGGCTGCTTCGTTAAAAGTCACTTCCTGTTGCCAGCAGGTGGCGCTATGACTGTGGGTGAATGTCGCATGTACATGTGTTCAGGGGGGACTCTCATCCTACATGTACAGTTTGGTCCAGATGTGAGCATGTACACTGAAGTTACGACAACTTCCGTGTCATGGCGAAGAGCTGATCTTTGACACCACGCCACGGACACGCCCATTGACGAAAACTTGCAAATAGCACAACTTTTCATCTTCAATGCCTTTAGAAGGCACAGCAAACATTTGAGGTCGGTCGGACTAAATCCCTAGGAGGAGTTCGTTAAAGTACGAAGTGTGTAAATCATCCAAAATTTGACGTAAAATTCAAAATGGCCGACTTCCTGTTGGGTTTAGGCTATGGCTCCAAGAGACTTTTTTGTGCGTCTGGACAAGATACACGTACCACAGAAAATTCGTGCACGTAGGTGAAACGTGCGGCGGGGGCTGCTTCGTTAAAGTCACTTTCTATTGCCAGCAGGTGGCGCTATGACTGTGGGTGAATGTCGGCATGTACATGTGTTCAGGGCGGGACTCTCATCCTAGATGTACAGTTTGGTCCAGATGTGAGCATGTACACTGAAGTTACAACAACTTCCTGTTTCATAGCGAATCATCGATGCCACGGACACGCCCATTGACGAAAACGCGCAAATAGCACAACTTTTCATCGTCAATGCCTTTAGAAGGCACAGCAGAAATTTGACGTCGATCCGACTAAATCCCTAGGAGGAGTTCGTTAAAGTACCAAGTGTGTAAATCATCCAAAAATGGCCGTAAAATTCAAAATGGCCGACTTCCTGTTGACTTTAGGCTATGGGTTCTTGAGGCTTTTTTGTGCGTCTTGATATGATACATGTCCCCAGAAAATTTCGTACATGTAGGTTGAACGTGAACGAGGGGCTAATTTTTTCCAATTTTCTAGGTGGCGCTAGCGAGTCATTTTGCAACGCCCATGTGCGAAACTTGTAGAATACGAAATTTTTCACCGGTTCTGACATGTTTGCAAATTTTGGTGAGTTTTCGAGAATGTTTAGGCCATGTCAGTTGAGCCTACTTTGCAGAAAAAAAAAAAAAAAAAAAAAAAAAAAAAAAAAATAATCCGAGCAAATTCAATAGGGACCTCACACGGTCGTGCTCGGGCCCTAAAAAATAAAAATTAAAGCTGCAAGCAGCGTTGGGCGGGCCCTCGCACTTGTAGCGCGTCCGCGCGTGAGCCGGCCGAGTTGCACATTCTGGAGCTCTGCCGGTGCGGCTGTGAATTTCCTACGCGGTTCCGACGCCGCATGAAGGTGCTATATATCACTTCCTGTGTCCCCTATGTGGAGCTACATAGCACTTGCCGCTATGAATATAAATCGGTATTGGTGTGTAGATGTCTGCGGGGTGGGAGAGTTATCAAGCACGTAAAGTTTGTTTCAGATGTGAGCATGTACACTGAACAATAATGTACCCAAACAATAAAATAAATTCCTTTTATATTTCCCTGCCTTGTTGTTTATGTGTACATACAGAGGAAGAATGTGAGAACAGCACACATTTCATCGTTACTGTGTGTTAGAGCATGTGACAACAGTGGATACTTTTAATACAGCCCACACCCCTAATACTGTGTAACTATAACAAGTAGAGAACAGAAGAAAAAGATGTTCTTTCTTTACAACTGTCTGCATAGCTTATTCATATTGTATAATGAATGAAAATAAATAGGCCTACTAGGCTCCTCTCTACTTTGACATTTAAGATTAGCTGGTTTGATCCACCTTCATACACATGTGACATTACTGTACAACTTGAGAAAGGTGAGTTGTTTTCTGCTCCAGCCTGCCTAAAAGAAAAGCGTTTTTGGGATTAAATGGACTTTATTAGCTGCTGCAGTGCAGGATGAACTCAGAACAGACCCATTTCTCACCTTATTATTCTAAATCATGCAACGAAGAAGAAGAAATGCATAATAAATCCTGGGACAAAATCTGTCCACAGCATGTAGTCTGATGAACAAGACTTGTGTTATAGCTGACTTGGGCAGTGAAATGTTTAATTTTTTTAATTCATGTGGTCATAGTTGTCCACAACTCAAGTCAGAATATAAGAAGAAATGTTTTATACCACCTCAAGAAGGCTTCCTATCAGAAAGTTAGGAAGGTATTTCAAATGTACAACTGCAGTACTTAATTCTAAGTAAAGTAATTTCCCTGACATTACAGTGTTACGCATGTAACAGGTTTTATACTTCCTGTGAGTATAATCCAATCAGTCTTATTTTCATACTGTATATCCGTTGTGTAATTTGATAAATTGTGTTGTATGTGGTGCTCGCATCGGGTACTACTGAGACTTCATTGCCCTCTTCAGAGAAGACTCTGACATGCGTCTTTGTAAAGAGAGAAACGGACAGAAAAAGTCTCTAACTCTGCCTGTCAGCTCGCTCTGCTCCGTTAAAACTGAATTTACCATACAGAATTGAATACGAGTGCACTCCAGATTTAGCTGCAGCCTGCTGACCGTGTGCTTCTCTCTATACCGCAGTTCTGTGTCCATGCATGCAGCAAACTGAAAGCACTGTCTGTCGGAGCGTCTACATGAAAAGAGAAGGAAGACATTGCTGGTAGTGTCTTCAGAGTTGTTAAACACCTCAGTGCACTGAAGGAAGCCATCTGACTGTGTGAGGGGCAAGATCGTTGATGTCTGCAGGCAGAGTAAGAGCTCTCCTGTCTGACTGGTCCACCAATAGCAGAGAAGATGACCCCTTGAGTTATCAAGCACGTAAAGTTTGGTTCAGATGTGAGCATGTACACGTAAGTTACAACAACTTCCTGTGTCATGGCGAAGACTTGATCTCTGACGCCACGCCACGGACACACCCATTGACTCGCAAAACTCGCAAATAGCACAACTTTTCATCTTCAATGCCTTTAGAAGGCACAGCACAAATTTGAAGTCGGTCGGACTAAATCCCTAGGAGGAGTTCGTTAAAGTACGAAGTGTGTAAATCATCCAAAATTTGACGTAAAATTCAAAATGGCCGACTTCCTGTTGATTTTAGGGCATCGCTCCAAGACGCTTTTTTGTGCGTCTGGACAAGATACACGTACCACAGAAAATTCGTGCATGTAGGTGAAACGTGCGGCGGGGGCTGCTTCGTTAAAAGTCACTTCCTGTTGCCAGCAGGTGGCGCTATGACTGTGGGTGAATATCAGCATGTACATGTGTTCAGGGCGGGACTCTCATCCTACATGTACAGTTTGGTCCAGATGTGAGCATGTACACTGAAGTTACAACAACTTCCTGTTTCATAGCGAATCATCGACGCCACGGACACGCCCATTGACGAAAACTCGCAAATAGCACAACTTTTCATCGTCAATGCCTTTAGAAGGCACAGCAGAAATTTGACGTCGATCCGACTAAATCCCTAGGAGGAGTTCGTTAAAGTACGAAGTGTGTAAATCATCCAAAAATGGCCGTAAAATTCAAAATGGCCGACTTCCTGTTGACTTTAGGCTATGGGTTCTTGAGGCTTTTTTGTGCGTCTTGACATGATACATGTCCCCAGAAAATTTCGTAGATGTAGGTTGAACGTGAACGAGGGGCTAATTTTTTCCAATTTTCTAGGTGGCGCTAGCGAGTCATTTTGCAACGCCCATGTGCGAAACTTGTAGAATACGAAATTTTTCACCGGTTCTGACATGTTTGCAAATTTTGGTGAGTTTTCGAGTATGTTTAGGCCATGTCATTTGGGCCTACTTTGCAGAAAAAATAAAAAATAAAAATAAAATAAAAAAATAAAAATAATCCGAGCAAATTCAATAGGGACCTCGCACGGTCGTGCTCGGGCCCTAAATATAAGGAGTGTGGATATGCACAGTATTTCCACAGCTTACATTACATTTATTCCTTTAGCTTTTATCCACGTCCCCTGATATACTTAATTCCAATAACACTAATGCTGTGTCTCAATTCAGGTACTTCCTTGAGTACACTAACATGTAGTACACCGCGTACACTATGTACTTACTTGCTCAGTGCGTTCATATCGACAGGGTAGTGCCTAAAGTAAATGGACCTTTGTGAAAACAGCCACAAGATCCAAGAAGAACAAAACTACAGGGGAGGAAAAGAAGGTCAAACGCAACAACATTGTGATTCCATACGTGTCTGGAGTATCAGAGAAACTCAGGAGGATTTTCAACAAACACAACATCCCTGTGTTTTTTAAACCCAAGAACACACTAAGACAGATGCTGGTCCACCCCAAAGACCGCACACCCAAACACAAGAAAAGCAATCTAGTGTATGCGGTCCAATGCAGTGAGGAATGCACAGACCTCTATATTGGGGAGACTAAACAACCACGACACAAACGCATGGCTCAACACAGAAGGGCCAATTCTTCAGGTCAAGACTCTGCAGTCTACTTACATCTGAAGGACAGAGGACACTCGTTTGAGAACCACCAGGTGCACATTTTAGACAGAGAAGATGGATGGTTTGAAAGAGGTGTCAAGGAAGCATCTACACCAGGGTTGAGAAGCCGTCATTGAACAGGGGAGGGGGTCTACGCCACCACTTATCCCCCACTTACAATGCTGTCCTTTCATCACTTCCCAGGAAACTCAACAAACGTAACCTATTGGCCTCAGGCGAAGATACCAACAATGGTCGTTCAGTCTCGGCCACAGGTAGTCTTAACGACCGTAACGACTGTCGTCACAGAAACAAGGAACACTAACGAACCAGCGGTATCGATGACCCGGGCCAACGACCCCACTGAGGTTAAATAGCTGAGTTTCCCTGCCAGTCAGTCAGAACTGAAGAAGTCCTTTGGATGAGGGACGAAACGTCTTCCAGTATCTTCAACCAAGTCCAGTTGCCCTTGATTTTTTTAACCTTCGTTGGATAATGCATGGACTAGTTTTTCTGCATCATTTTTAGACAGGATGTTCCTGATTTTCGCAATATTACGTAGGTGAAAAAAGGCAGTCCTTGAAATTTGCTTAATGTGAGACTTAAATGACACGTCCTGATCAAACATAACTCCAAGATTCCTCACAGTGGTGCTGGAGGCCAGGGCGATGCCATCAAGGGAAACTATATCTTAAGATAATGCGTCACGGAGGTGCTTAGGCCCCAGAACAATAACTTCAGTTTTATCTGAGTTTAACATTAGAAAATTACAGGTCATCCAGGTTTTCACATCCTGAAGGCACATTTGAAGTTTAGCCAACTGATGAGTTTCTTCTGG
Organism: Micropterus salmoides; assembly: GCF_014851395.1. NCBI lineage: Eukaryota > Metazoa > Chordata > Actinopteri > Centrarchiformes > Centrarchidae > Micropterus > Micropterus salmoides. Next base: position 36,153,134 of record NW_024040041.1, on the reverse strand, counting down.
TTTAGATGGATAGATATAACTGAGTATCATCTGCATAACAATGAAAGTTTATGGAATATTTCCTGATAATATTGTCTAAGGGAAGCATATATAAAGTGAAGAAGATTGGTCCGAGGACAGATCCTTGAGGAACTCCATGAGTAACTTTGGCGTGCATGGATGACTCATCGTTAACATGTACAAACTGAAATCGATCTGATAAATAGGACTTTAACCAGCTTAGAGCGGTTCCTTTAATGCCAATGAAATGTTCCAGTCTCTGCAATAGGATCTGATGGTCAATGGTATCAAATGCAGCACTAAGATCTAATATAACCAGTACAGAGACAAGTCTTTTGTCTGATGCAGTAAGGAGGTCGTTAGTAATTGTCACCAGTGCTGTCTCTGTACTATGATGAGCCCTAAATCCTGACTGAAAATCCTCAAATAAACTATTGCTCTGTAGAAAGTCACACAGCTGTTTAGCAACTGCTTTCTCCAGAACCTTAGAGAGAAATGGAAGGTTAGATACAGGTCTATAGTTAGTTAGTTAGTATACTGTGGTACATAGCCTGTTGATAAAGATAGATTGATCATATCTAGCATAGAGGTGCTGACTAAGGGTAAAACATCTTTAAGCAGCCTAGTCGGGATGGGGTCTAAGAGGCAAGTTGATGATTTAGATGAAGAAATTATTGAAGTTAGTTGGTAAAGACAAAGCAGTCTAAACATATATCTGGTTCTACAGCTGTTTCTAAGGTTCCTGAGTTTAGAGATAATTCGGTGCCAGTTGAGGGCAGGTCTTGGTGAATTTTGTCTCTAATAGCTAGAATTTTATCATTAAAGAAGCTCATGAAGTCGTAACTACTGAGAGCTATGGGAATACTTGGCTCAATAGAGCTGTGACTCTCTGTCAGCCTGGCTACAGTGCTGAAAAGAAACCTGGGGTTGTTCTTATTTTCCTCTATTAATGACGAGTACTATGCTGCTCTGGCATTACAGAGGGCCTTCCTATAAGTTTTAAGGCTATCTTGCCAAATTAAACGAGAATTTTCCAGTTTGGTGCAATGCCAATTCCTCTCAAGTTTCCGCGATATTTGCTTTAATTTATGAGTTTCAGTATTATACCATGGAGCTATCCGTCTTTGTTTTATTATTTTCTTTTTTAGAGGGGCTACAGAGTCGAGTGTCATTCGCAGCGAGCCTGCAGCACTATCAACAAGATGATCGATTTGGGAGGGACTGAAATTAGCATAGGAGTCCTCTGTTACTTTGTGACTTGATAATGAATTTAGAGCTGATGGAATCGCATCCTTAAATTTAGCTACAGCACTATCAGACAGACATCTTGTATAGAAATTTTTGCCCAATGGCGTGTAGTTCAGCAATACCACCTCAAAAGTTATCAAACAGTGGTCAGACAAAGAGGTATTCTGTGGGAACACCACTAAATGTTCAATTTCAATACCATACACAAAAACAAGGTTGAGAGTGTGGTTAAAACGGTGAGTTGGTTCATGAACACTCTGAGAGAAGCCAATGGAATCTAAAAGAGAGATAAATGTAAGGACAGTCCCCTTCTCATACTACACACTAGCCATATTAATAAGATAAAGTAAGGACAGTCAGTCCCTTTTCATACTATGTACCAGCCATATTAATAAGATAATGTAAGGACAGTCCACTTTTTCATAGAACAGTATATATCAGCCATATTAATAAAATAAAGTAAGGACAGTCAGTCCCCTTTTCATACTATGTACCAGCAATATCAATACGATAAAGTAAGGACAGTCCCCTTTTCATACTGTATACTAGCCATATTAATAAGATAAAGTAAGGTCAGTCAGTCCCCTTTTCATACTAAATACCGGCCATATTAATAAGATAAAGTAAGGACAGTCCCCTTTTTATAATATATACAAGCCATATTAATAAGACAAATTAAGGACAGTCCCCTTTTAATACTATATAATATATACCAGCCATATTAATAAGTATGGGCAGTCCCCTTTTCAAACTATATACCTGCCATAGTAATAAGATAAAGTAAGGACAGCCAGTCCCTGTGTCATACTATATACCAGCCATAATAACAAGATAAAGTAAGGACATTCAGTCCCCTTTTCATACCATGTACCAGCGAGATTAATAAGGTAAAGTATGGGCAGTCCCCTTTTCATACTATATACCAGCCATATTAATAAAATAAAGTAAGGACAGTCCCCTTTTCATACTATAAACTTTTTCAATTCAATTTTATTTATATAGCGCCAAATCACAACAACAGTTATCTCACAGCGCTTTTCATAAAAGAGCAGGTCTAGACTGTACTCTGTGATGTTATTTACAGAAGCCCAACAGTTCCCAGCCATATTAATACGCTAAAGTAAGGACAGTCCCCTTTTCATACTATAAACCATCCATGCCAATAAGATAAATTGAGGACAGTCCCCTTTTCATACTATATACCAGAAATAATAATAAGATAAAGTAAGGACAGTCAGTCCCCTTTTCATACTATGTACCAGCCATATTAATAAGGTAAAGTAAGGACAGTCCCCTTTTCATACTGTATACCAGCCATATTAATACGCTAAAGTAAGGACAGTCCCCTTTTCATACTATATACCAGCCATATTAATACGCTAAAGTGAGGACAGTCCCCTTTTCATACTATAAACCATCCATGCCAATAAGATAAAGTGAGGACAGTCCCCTTTTCATACTATATACCAGAAATAATAATAAGATAAAGTAAGGACAGTCAGTCCCCTTTTCATACTATGTACCAGCCATATTAATAAGGTAAAGTAAGGACAGTCCCCCTTTCATAATATATACCAGCCATATTAATACGCTAAAGTAAGGACAGTCCCCTTTTCATACTATATACCAGCCATATTAATACGCTAAAGTAAGGACAGTCCCCTTTTCATACTATATACCAGCCATATTAATATGCTAAAGTAAGGACAGTCCCCTTTTCATACTATAAACCAGCCATGCCAATATGATAAAGTGAGGACAGTCCCCTTTTCATACTATATACCAGAAATAATAATAAGATAAAGTAAGGACAGTCAGTCCCCTTTTCATACTATGTACCAGCCATATCAATAAGGTAAAGTAAGGACAGTCCCCCTTTCATAATATATACCAGCCATATTAATAAGATAAAGTAAGGACAGTCCCCTTTTCATACTATATACCAGCCATGTTAATAAAATGAAGTAAGGACAGTCCCCTTTTCATATTATTGCTTTTTTTTGTTTGTTTTTAATCTTTCACATGCCAAGAGCTTTCTGTCTAGCAGGCGCCAGATGTCTTTTCGTTTAATTTAAACTACTCAAATGATGAATGATAGAATAACATCAGAACGTACATTTAAATTATCTCACAGCTGTGTGTTGTTGCTGCAGTGGTATGTGACAGTGTATGACAGTGGGAGCAGAGGGCTCTGTGGGCGGGCGGCTGGCCGGCCTCGCACGCTCCTCCCGCAGGTCACAGCAGGCTTCTGCCGCCGCCACTTGTGCAGCTGCTCAACTCCGAAAATGATCAAGCACATTTTTGATCCGCCATCACTTTTCATAAAACTGTCAGTATTTGAAATCTACCCAGCTGACTTCTCACCTGTCCCGCCCCTGCCGCTATATGGCTAATATGGCGGTCATTGAGGGCGAGAAATGTCCACCGTTCCACACTCTTTTTAGATGTTGCACCATCTGGGTCCTCTCAGTAGGGCTGCAGCTAACGATCATTTTAGTTTCTGTGGATTATTTCAACAATTCGTCAATGCATTGTTTAAGAAGCACTTTTGCTTGACGGCGGCGGCGATGGCAGTCTTGAAATTGTTGTGGCGTTCACACTGCGTGACTGATCGGTGACAGGGGGTCACAGACTACATGAGATGACAGGGACGTTGTGTCACCCAACGCTGGTTTCCAAACCACTTTTATGAAGAAAACACAGGTGAAATGTGAAACAAGAAATGATCGATCCTGCACACGAAACAGCTGTTTGTTATTCTAAAGACAAAGAATCTGGGTGAAAGAATGGATCAGCACACGCAGGTAGCAGTGTTAGTTAAATGCTAAAGTTACTGTTAGCTTGTCTGTGGTCCGCTGGCAGAACACCGGCTGCTCTCTGATCAGCTGCCGTCGTGCTGTTGCCGAGGCTTGAAATAATCCCAGACTTTTTACACTTTCTACTTCGTCCCTCGCTGTTTTCTCTCTTCCTCCACTTTGCAAACAGCGCCACCATCATCACGTTGTGTTCACAGTGTAAGCGTGATGTGTAACGGTAATAAATGTCCGTGCGAAACAGCGTGCTGTATATTTATGTAGCTTAAACGAAGCATCGATGCATTTTAGTAATCGATTTAATTGATGAATGGTTTCAGCCCTAGCTCTGCATTTTTGAGGGGCCCCGGCGAGGACGGGGGATTGTTGGACTTTGGGTTGGGGCTGCACTGATCTGCCTCGGGGGTGTGTGGGGGTCTGGGGCTCAGGGCTTTGGAGCCTCTGGGTCTGGGGCGTGTCTGCGCGCTGGGACGACCATTCTAGCCTCCCTATGACCTCCTTCACCTTTCCCCCTTTGGTCATGTCTCACAACATACAACATTAGGACCCTTGGGGGCGGGCAGGCTGCAGGGTGTTCTTCCTCCCCCTGGGTCGCCCCTCAATTTTAATTACACATTAGACACAGAGGGCTTGGGGGGTGGGAGGGGAACGATGGGAGGCTCCACTACCTGACAGTTGTGGGGTGCCTGTGTCACAACTACCCTCCAATTTTAACTACACCTTAGTTACCACACACTGTATCTTTACTCCACCATACAACACAAACCATGACATGCATACAACACAAAACAATACATTTACAGAGGCAGGCAGAGGGGTTGAAGGAATGGGGGAGATTCTCATTGGCCTCGTGTCCTGCCCCTGGAGCCCCGGGTGTCGGGGGTGCTGTGGTGTTGGTGACGGCCTTGCCTGATCTGGGGTGGGCCGGGGGGGTCGGGGCTCCCCTGGCGTGGGGGCCCGCTTTTGACTTAGGGGTCTGGAGACTCGGGCTTGTGGACTTTGCTCATTTCTGGGCGGGTGGTGTGTCCCTGGGCCTGGGGGCCCGTTGTCTACTCTCCCTGCCCGGGCCCTCTTCGGCAGGGGGGGCGCTCCAGCTGCTTCCCCCTGCCAGCTCTCTCACAGTGGGTTCATATAGGGAGTCTCTGGGGTGCATGGCCGGCGTTGTCGGGGTAGGTTTTGGTGCTCCTCCTTGGGGGTGCTTGACTGGGGGGGCTGGGCCCCCGTCCAGGGATGAGATCAGCCTCGGGGGGAGCGTGCTGGGCATGGGCCTTATTTTTTTCCCGGCAGTTGGGGGGACGGCAGACTTTTATTGGCGGGTGCACGGTGACCTGTGCAGCGCGCTCACTGCTGGGCTGGGACTTGCTGCTGGTGTTTCTCTCCGATGGCTTTCGCTGTTCCGTCGGCATTACGTTGTCAACTGGCATTTGGCCGGGATCTTCCGTGTTTGCATCGTGGTGTTTCTGGGAGTCTTTGTTTTTTTTTGATTGATTTATTGATTTATTTTCTTTCTCCCACCCCTATTGGCTACTGGGGTTCTTGCCTGCCTGTTGCTGGGGTCGGTGTGGCACAGTCGTGGCGTCCCACTCTCACTAACAACTACATTCTTTAACAGGCTTATGCACACACACACATACAGACACATTCACCCACATGCACACAGACACAATCAGTCTCACACATAGACACAAACAAATGTAACTTGTCCCTGGTAGAATTATTCCTGATGCTTTTCTTTCAGTTACTTATTTAAATTAATTGTTATTATTCCTGCTCTCGTGGCTGTGCTGTGTTGCTTATTTAGTGTGCTGGACTGTTTCTTGTTTTCATTTTCTCTTGGTTGTCTTACTATGTCAGCTGTTTATTGCTGCTGTTCGGCTGGTTGTCTTTTACTATTATTATTATTATTTTTGTTTGTTTTTGTTTGTTTGTTGTTTTTCTCCTCCCCAAGCCCCCCTTTCTGTTCTATTGCAGGTTTCATTGCTTTCTGCAATTGGTGTTTCCCACTGCTTTTCCCTGTTGTCCCCACCTTCCATCCCCCTTCTCTTACAGGTCTTGTCCTTTCTCTGTGCTGTCTGTTTGTGCCCCCCCATCCCCGTGTCTGCCCCCCTGTCCGGCCGGTGACATATCAATACATAATTAAATAAATAATAAAACAGACAAAGGAGTATTTTAATACTCTCTTGTTAAAGTAAAATCTGTCTGGCACAATATGGTATCCAGGTCGTCATTCTCTATACCAGGCTGCTGGGCAGGACAGGTTAAAAAAAAAAAAAAGTAAGCGTAAGTATGGAAGTGCACAAATTGATACATAGCATAAAACTTTACGGCTTGGAGTTGGAAAATATGCATAAAAATCACGATGTTGCCAAAATGCTAACTCGCCTAACACTGGTGCACACTGTGTATCTGTACCCTTTGACAGAACTGATTTAAGTGGAACTTTCTGCTGCTGCAGCAGAAACGTTCAGTAAAAGATGAATGCAGTATTTTATTCTCTTTATTGGGAACTGGCACGTGCCTAAAACAACCTCAAGCTACATTTTAAAGCGGATAGCTAAATACGAGGCGATTCACGATCCGAACAGTTGATTGTCTGTTTCAATAATCAATTAGTTGCAGATATATTCGCAGAAGAGTGATTTTACAACTGAAGTGATATCACACGCTAGTGTATTACTGCAGTCTCCATGGGACTGCACTACATCTTGACCTCCCAACTTCAGTTTGGCTTTCAACACCATCATACCAGAAGTCATCCAATCTGAAGCATAGTAAAGCTGATTCTGGTTCATGTAAGGTTTCCCCCTTAGAGGGCGACCCACCGTTCCCCCAACACATTGCAAGAATGAACATCAATTCAACTTAACACACATTCACAAGATTGCTGTATTCCTGGCGGAGGTGGGTACAAACAAGTTACTTTTAAAAACTCTGCTACTGCTCATTGTGAAAACAAAGTGCACCAGGTTCAGGTGTGACGAAGATGTTTCAGAGACTGATGAAGACACAGGTTAGTTTAATGAGCTTGGCTGAGGAGACACAGTGTGTTAAAGAAGAAAACGTGGTCAATCTTTAGGATTATTTCATATTCATCACTTCTATTCATTTTTTTCCATCTTTCACTTGGTAATATTTTATCTCAGACAGATGTCATTAGTGTGTATTTAGTGGATTAACATGTGTAGCTGTGCTCCATTAGTTTGTCCTGTTAACTCAGAGATATTCAAATGCCGTAAAATGCAGCTCAGTGTAGTAAAATGAGGTGAGAGTACCTGTTGGCATGTGCGGCGGTAAAAAGGGTCAGCCAAGAAGGACATGGAGCAACAGTTTATCGTGTATAGGACATTTTGAAGCTACGAGTGTGTGAGTATGTTTGATAGAGAACAGGATTTAGACTCTGCTTGAGACGCAAGTTTTGTAACTGTTGTCTTTTTATGTCAAATAAAACGTCGGGAAAAAAAAAAATTTTTCCTTCTTGCATCTGCCTCCTTGCTTCGCTGGATTATACCATTTTGCCCTCTTTGGAAAGCACGAGTCAGAAACTTAATGGTGGCAAAAGAAGTTTAGAAAGTTGCCACTACACAGCTGTTCACCAACAAGCTAAAATAAAAGACAGAATGGAGAACGAAGGAGATAGACGTCCTTTCACCCCATTCTCTGTCACACAGACCTGGCTGAGAACTCTTCACGGATGGAAAGTAACTCCACTGATCGCTGCCGTTCAGCCAATCAGACTTCTGCAAAAACGAGGATTTTAACGAGGAGTCCAAGTTATTCAGGGGACCTGTTACCACCACTTGATTAATTGCATGGCTGCAAGATAAAAATTCTAATTTATTAATTTAGATAAACACAATAAAAGTAACAGTAATGGTAATTAAATCAAGTTGCTGGTAGTGTTAACTCAACATTGTAGATGGGTTTAGAACAAAATTCAAGTTCCATTAACTTAACAAAACTTAATTTGTCAGTTCCCTCACCTGCCCACAACTACACACTAACACACACTGTGTGGTCAGCTTGATATAAAGGACATTTTATGGTGAGTAACATTTTTTAAATCAACCACTTAGTTCTGTGAGAGGGATAAAAGTAGTAGTGGCAGAGTGCGTCTTTTTGCCTGTCTTGGTCAGTGCAGGGCATTTTCTGATGGCATTTATTACAGAACAAATGAGTTGTTGTCTGGAGAAGATCCTAGCATTGCTATCATTCATCTTCCAATTCATCATCACTAACACATTAACCTACAGTATGTTCACCGGTCCACCCCCAAAGCTGCCCACAAGACAGCAGCTATCGTGGTGGAGTGGAGAGTCCTGGGGTGAAAGGATATCCCAAGGTGCTTTGCTTTACTCATGAAACTTTTGAAGTTTTTTAGAAGCTGTGCAAAAGTAATGTCTTAAGAACTTATGTCAGAGCAATTTCAATATTATTCAGATTACACTGTTTTGTATTTGGATGTCAACTAAAGACGAAACAAAATGGAGCTTGCTTCTCTGTCAAGTTGCTTTGCTGTATGTTCAACAAATCTCATCTTGACAGTTATAAAGACGATATTTAAAGAAATACACATCCCTTTTTGTGTGCAACTGTAAAAAAGCTGCAGGTTCTGAGAGGGTTGGTGGGCTTTGAAAGTTAATTTGTAATGAACACTAGGGCTTTGTTACTGTAGTTTTTAAAATATGTAAAGGTTTAACATTTTTTAACAATTTTTACAATGGTTTTAGCTTAAATCCTGTGTTACTGATTATGGTAATTAAGTAAATATTACACAAAAATAAGTTTTAAATAAGAATCTAGTTGGAGCAACTTAACTGTATGAGTATTCAACATAAACACTCCACTGCATTGGGACGTGGGTAAAAGATGGCGGTGCACACAGTTGCAGAGGCTAAGTGCTTTCCCGGTGGGTGCCTTGTATGGCTGGTTAGGTATGTGTCGCCTACAGCCGGCATGAGCTCCTGAAAATCGGACTAGGCTACGGAGGGAAATGAACTGCGCATACAGATCGCAACACTGAATAACAGTTGCATTCTGCTGATTACGAAGACCTGGCTTCAGACCGGCTAAATCAGCTATTGGACTTCTGCACAGGAACATTAGCGATCAGCAGAGCAAATATCCCAACGCTGTGCAGATCATAGCAAGGGATTGACAATGACAATAAAGTTTTCTATTCTATTAGATTAAGTTGTAATAGAAACTGTCTTTGACTGTAGAGGAAAACTCCCCTAACTCAATATAGTTTGTTCAATATAATTTCTACAGAAGTTGTCATAACTCAAAAAGATTAATGGAAAGTGGCAGAGAGAGAGTTTGTCAGACATAAAGCTGAATGTGATCTGGTTTATGAAGGCCAAGAGGTCACCATCGCAGCCAGCACGTCAAACAGTAGCACATCTTACATCAAGGTGCAGGTGTTCTCAGGTCCTTCCATGGACCAGTAATCCCAGTTGGCCCACTGAGGCAGAAAGTCTGGTTCTGTTTCATCCTGTCTCTTTAAATTCTCTACATTAGTTTCTCTTCATATATCTGCTGTCTGCTTAGATGCCTTTTTCTTTTTACTGGTTCTGACTGTGTGTGATAAATTAAGTTGAATCTGATCTACTAAACATGTGTGTGATGACCAAATAATCTAAAAACAACAAGCAGACATGTTTGGTTAAATGTCGGCAGCTTTTTTTTTCTGTAACACGAGTGAAGTTAAGAAATGACGTCACCGGACTGAACAGAAAAATTTCTGAAAGGGAAAAAATGCCAGTGTCGTCAGAGCCAGGTGCTGAATGTCCAAAACAGTCTGTGGAACATCAGCGTGCTCAATATTAAATAAACAGAAGAGATTTATGAAGAAAAACTACAGAGCATGTCTGTGCGTGTCTGGATATTCTGAATCTATATTAGATTTACATTCTGTTTGTGACGGCCCCGTTCGGGCCCTCCCTTGTTCTTTGTAACCCAGGTAGCTGGTGGGTGGAGCTGATACCTGGTGTGAGGTGCAACACACCTGAGCAGGCGATGCTGCTTGATGATGTGACTCTTGTCATGGCCTGCTGACTGATTCTGTGTCTTTGTGTTTTACACCCAGAGTTCTGACTTGTGTTTACATCTCCACCCTGAGTGTTGGCGGAACAGGATAAAAACTCTACACCTGCATCCACACCATGCACATTAATGCTGCGCTGGGGAAACACTCACTAGGCCGACACTCACCAAACATGGAGAGACAATCTGAATCTCACATTGTATTCAGTGTTGGTCTCCACCCTTTAGGGCTGTCACTATGTAATTAACAAACATTCGCTGTCAGCATTACATCGTGGTCGTGAACACAATAATCAAAAACACTTGAATAATGGCTACTGCTACTCACAGTAAGTGTACACACGTGTACTCATTCTGTTACTGCATCAGAAGTAACACAAGGACTCGAGCACATTAACGTTGAGCAGTGGACAAAGGTGGGGCCCGGGGCCCTCATCATGAGCTGGGCAGGAAAGAAAATTCTGCACTGCAAATTCACAGACTGGATAATTACAAGAATAAAATTCAGAAAGAGTCATTAAAGGAGTAGTAGCTGATTTGCCGTTTGAATCCTCTTCCTCTGTGGATCATGCACGTGCAGAGGGGGGTGCACTGGTTATTTAATTAATTGGATCATGGTCATGGATCTTTAGTGGAGGCCTGTCCAATCTAACTATTAGTGAATTAATAATAATTTTGAGGTAAATAAAATGACCCACATGATGACCTTTCACCTGATGACCTCAGCCGTGATGAGCCCTCCCGTTCAGACACCGTCAGTGATTCAGCAGCTCTGCCTACTGGACACCTGCGATCCCGCCAGTAAGACGGGTTTGCCGCAATGTGCTTGTTGTGGGTCGTTGGATGTATTTTACAAGAAAGACGCAAAGAGAGCAGCACAGTAGTTGTGTACTGCTGTGTGTCGCCTGTAGAAGTAACATCAGCTGCCGACAGCTGACGTTACTTCTACACACATATAAAATAAGGTGCTTTGTTCACTTCGTCCTGTTTGGGGGAGAAAAGTTTCACGGGTCTTGACAGGTCTGATCTTTTCTATGTATTTTGACTAAAATCTTTGCACTTGAACTAGGATTATTAAAGTAACTTAATAAAAGCCTTGTGCCTTAAAATAAGTATAATAACTTTGGTAAAATTCTAAGCCTATTCCTCCGACTTATAGCCTACTTATCAGCCCTTTTTTATTAAATTCCGTATTGAAATGTTTTACATTTTGACAGCAACAGTAGTGTTTCCAACAGCTCAACTACAAAAAAAACTCAATAACTGGAAGTACATATAAAAATGTCAGTGCCAATGTAAAATAAATAATATTCCTGACATCAAAGTAAAGAGTGAAGAAGAAATGTCCCTATATAGATTTCAGACAAAGGTATGAAATGTTAATGTGAAAGGTAAATGCTGCTCTGTCATGGTTATTATGGGCCGACAGAATCAACACACACACATCTTTTTAGATTAATGACTAGACATATAATCAAAATCCAATATATCTCTCAGATTCACAATGCAATATATAAAATCATTATCACAATAATGCCCCCCCACACACACACACTCACACACACCTGTCTATAGATTTGTCTCTCTTACCGCTGCCTTGGCTAACCTAGTCATTTCTCACAGTACTGTTTCCTTCCCAGATTATTTCCCACACTTTTTTGAACCTGGTATCGTATTTCCTCTCCCTGCAGCTCTCGGTGTGCAGCCGTCTCTGTGAGCGTCTCCCTCTTATTTTCAGCCTTGGCAGCGGCTGCAGCTACAGCAGGTCAGTCATACTGAGTCTGTCCCAAATACTGTCAGCAATCTTTACATCTCGTCATGGTCACATATTTGTTTCATCAGCTTATATCTCCTATGTTTGTTATAATATCTCTAGTCACAGATCACCTCCAGTAGTATCAGCAGCAACCAGAGCAGCAGCAGCAGCAACATCCCCAGAAATCCCTCAACAGCAACAGTTAAGTTAAGTAAGTTATGTCAGCCCACCATGTTTTAAAGCTAGATCTGGGTATTCTCTGTGTTTCTTTTTCAAAACTGTGTCACAGCATTTGTTGATGTATCGATACAGAAGCATCTGTATACACATATAATCAAGGAATACATAACAATATATTTCTGTATCGATATCTGTATCAGCCCTATTTAAATCCTTGTTTCATGTGCCCCTTTTATACTTTGAGCACCTGCCCTTCCAGAGGTCTCTGCACAGCCCTGCTGTGAAACTCTGAGGCTGACATAATTTATGTGCTGTAAATTATCCAGAAGTAATTAGATGAAATAAATATTAATTACATCTTGAACAAATACTGACCAGAAACTTCCAGAGGAAACAATGACCTGATTGTCGATAATAAAATAAATTTATTTAAATAAAATAAAAATAATTCTAAAGGCAGTGTGTCCATGTGTGTTTACAGTTTGTCCAATAATCTGAAATGTTGATAAAAACACTGATTACCTTTGACAAGCTGTGTTCATGTTCAGACAGAATGCCACCTGAAGAGTGTAGATTGTGTTCTCCACCTCCAGCTGATCAGCCTCAACTTGAAGTATCCACATCAGGGCTTTGCAGGAAAAACTTAAACGTTAAAATATATTTAATTACACAGATTAGTTACCTCTTGTCAGGATACCGACGGCAGAAGTCGCTTTGGATAAAAGTGTCAGCTAAATGAAAATATATAATGTAAACATAATGGCTGGCCGTTTCCCGGCTGAGGATTGGACGATTCCAGTGGAGTTCTGTCTTGTCCCGCCTCCTACATCAGACATCCTGATTGGAGAGGTCCTACAACCTTCCTCCAAGCCCGCGGCTCCCCTGGCTTAAATAGGCTGCCTTCTGCTGTGTCCAGGTGGCCACTGTGCTGATCACTGTGTTGACTTCCACCTGTCTTCAGGTGCCACATTAGAAGATACCACACCGGTAGTCCTGCTTCTGAGAAGCCTTACGGCAAAGTACCTTCTCATTAGCTAGAAGCTAAACTCCTGTACCTCTGCCAGCTGGAGTGTTAGTGTTACCTGAGAGTCAAACACTGCCGACGGAGTAGTGGAAATCATGTTAAACCTTCGTCTGCAGATTTGACACAATACATTTTGCGCTCTGTTAGAGTTTTCTTGTTGTATTAAACACACAGGTTTACGGGTGCTGCAAGAAGATTGCAAATAAAAGAAGAATGCCTCCCTGTGTTTAACCAAACACAGGGAGGCATTCTTATTTTATTTGTAGAAGTGTTTTGTTGTGTTCTTTGGTTTACGCAGCGCCCGCTCGCCCAATTTCTGTTTATGTTCAAATAAACATCCCTTCCATCTTACCAAATCCATCTGGTTTGTGCTTACGTCTCATGACTGGTGACAGCGCACCTTTAAAACACATGAACACTTGACTGGTGATCTATTAGTGAACAATGACACACGTACTGTTCACCACATTGACACGACAAAATGTTTCCTGGTTGTTCCGAGGCTTTAGTAACATGTGTGTGGATTGATTACTAGTCAAATCAATAATCAAGTTTTACTCACATTACAGGCGCCCTCTCCTGAGCTTTTTGCTCTGCAAAGTTGTTTATTAAACATTTTAAATCCAGCTGGCAGGTACACAGTGGACAAGACACATGACTTTTGTGTTAGAGACCCGGGTTGACATTCACTGTGAGACACCATTGTGTCCCTGAGCAAGACACTTAACCCCTAGTTGCTCCAGAGGCGTGCGACCTCTGACATGTACAGCGTCAGATAAATTAATAAATGTAATGTACATTACAAAATAAAATTTCCACAATATTCAGATTTTCTGAGATGCACCTGTTGAGATTTTGAAATTGATGTCACATTTATAAGAGTGATCTGCAGAAATAATGTCTCCAAACCAGCAGATACATAATAAAATGTGTTTTTCTGCGTATAATGTACTGAAACAAACGAATACACGTGATCAGTTCTTATTGATAGTTTATATGCTTTAATGCCCACCTACATTATTTTATATTGTTACGGACATTTTTCTACAACGTGGTCTGAGATTCTTGGCCCACAGTTAAATAAACTGCTTTTATCTTTAGTTGTAAAATATTGAATCAAAAGCTCATTGTGGATTATGAACTTTGCTATAGCGTCTCATGCATGTTTGTAAGTGAATCAACAATTGTAATAAAGTGTTATGGTTGCATTGTATCGTGGAATGTGTTGTTGATGCCTGGGAAACATTTATATTTCTAAAGAACTGATTTAGATTCAGTCGGTAAAGTGTGGGTGTGTACAGGTGAGTCATCACAGGGAACAGTGACTCCAGCCTGTAACAGTGAACTAAAGATGTTTAAGACCTTCAAGCCCTTCCTGTTTCAGTTGATATTATTTCACACATTATCAGAATCATCCAACCATTAAACTTTGTGCAAACTCTCCTGCTGTTGGGACCTCAGACACGAGGTCACAGTTGAATGTTTAACCAGGGTGTTACAAGGAATTAGATCTTCATCCAGAGCCGTGCAGCTCAGTTCGTCCTTGTTGGGATCAAAAGGACCTCACAAAGGTGAAGTTGTTCATTTATGATCTTCACTGAACTTTTATCATGTTAGTCACTGAGCTCAGCTTCCAAGGAGTCCTCCAAAAGGCACGAGGTGGTTACACGTTATGGACGGGAAACATACTTCACATAGCTGAACTGCCACCTTAACTTGGCTAAGTACAGGACTTTAGCTTTGGTACACTCATGTGTTTTCTATTGAAGCTTTATTGTTGGGATCGTTGTTAACATGAGATCATGACACCGCAGTCAGCTGCTTACGTGCACAGCGGTGCTTGGCCAATCAGTGCTGGGTCCTCTGAATATACATCAGCAGCTGTTGCAGAGAGCTGGAAAATGAGAGTTAAAGTTCATAATCTTTTACATTGAGGGGCGGCACGGTGGAGCAGTGGTTAGCACTGTCACCTCAAAGCAAGAAGGCCGTGGGTTGAACCCCGGCCTTTCTGTGCGGAGTTTGCATGTTCTCCCCGTGTCTGCGTGGCTTCTCTCCGGGTGCTCCGGCTTCCTCCCACCATCCAAAGACATGTGGGCTGGGTTGACTGGTGTCTCTAAATTGTCCTTTAGGTGTGAGTGTGAATGCTTGGTTGTGTACGTGTGGCCCTGCGATGGACCTGTCCAGGGCGCACCCCGCTTTACGCCCGATGTCAGCTGGGTTTGGCTCCAGCCCCCCGCGACCCTGTACAAACTTGTACTACTTTGAGGTAGTAGTGAGAGTATTTCCATTTGATGTTACTTTCTGCTTCTGCTCCACCACATTTCAGAGGTAAAAACTTTGGCCTATTTTTTACTCCACTGCGTTGATCTGACAATAAAAACAAAATAGTTTAGACACCTTTAACCTGGGGCCGTTTGGGGCCCCTGAGGATTTGCCAACATTACATTCAATAGTTAAAATCAGCCCTGACCAAGTCATGGCATTAAAATGCTGTTTCCTTTACTTTAATGATGTTTAATGGGAAGGTGATGTCTGTGTGCACGTGCCTGGTGGAAAGAAGCAGTTACCTTCAGCGGTAGGAAAGACTGATCTGTGCGATGTAGAGCAGGACCATTGCCAAGAAGATCCCACCTTTCTAATGTTCATTCACATCAGAGGTTAAACATGTAGCTCCACCCAGCATCTAGTGGAGCCACCTTTCAGGTGTAACCGGGGGCGGTTCCTCTGTATAAATACATGTGCAGTTCATCAACAGTCGCAACACTTGAGGCGCATCAAATCATTAAGGTGACTTCTCCCTTAAATTCAGAGGACTTTGTGACAATGGCTGAACAATGGGGTCCGACTAAGAAGGCCACTCTGCAGCAGATCTCTGAGGACGTGAGTTTCAGTCCATCTTCGTTCTTTACAACCTCCAGGCACAACTCTGTGGTCTGTGTTTCCATCACATCTGATTTCTTTTCACAGGTGAAGGATCAAGTGGAGAAAACGACAGGAAAGGACTTTGAGAAATACAGAGCCGTTCTATACAGGAAGCGTGACACGAATCCTGGGGTGATGAAAGAATTCCTCATCAAGGTAATTAATATTGTGATGTTAGATATTTGAATTTTGAATTTCTTGTGACATCCAGGTGAGTCAGCCGACACTGTTCCTCACTGCTCAAACACAAAAGATCAGGTTGAACATATTTATTAAGATGTCCAAATGTCCTTTCTTTTCCCTGCAGGTTAATGTTGGAGGACCGGACTACATTCATCTGTGGGTCAGAAAGGAGGATCAGACTTACAAGCTGTTTAATGTAAAGCAGAAAGAAACTAAAGACAGCCCACTTGTACCTATACCTGCAAATGAGTAATAAGTAAATACATACAGGCTGCAGTCTCATATTAAAATGCTTCTTTCTTCTTTGTTTAAGTTGTTGGGAAACTATATTGAAGTAAACTCCTTATAAAAGAGTTTAGCCTGGAGGGGTTGAAACCTCTTCCTGTGTCTGAAGAATGTTAATCATCTATTTACTGTACGTGTGAAGCAGGTTAAGGAGGAGTGCAGGTGGTGGAGGTTTGAGATGTTGACATGTCTTCAGCCAAGTAAAGAAAGATTGAATAACACCTGAGTGAAATCATGTCCGTCCTGTTGTTGGCCACAGTTAATGTGCGTCATGTCTTTCTAAGAACTGAGGAGGGAGCGCCTCTCCTTAGTCATTTCTGTGTGATGCTGAGGATTGCTCTGGCTCTCAAGCAATAAAGATCTACTGAGAACCTGAATATTGTGTCATGTGATGTTTGAGCACCAACTCTCATCTGCACTAGACAAGAACTGATATTTTCAGGACAATAAACCCAGAGACGAAGATATTTGGTGTTTGGAAGGAGAAGCTGAGTGCACTACTTTCTAAACTAAACTGTATCTTTCTAGTGATTCTTATTTACTTTGGGGAAGTCTAATTTTTGCTGGCA
Organism: Micropterus salmoides; assembly: GCF_014851395.1. NCBI lineage: Eukaryota > Metazoa > Chordata > Actinopteri > Centrarchiformes > Centrarchidae > Micropterus > Micropterus salmoides. The sequence continues at coordinate 36,136,112 of NW_024040041.1, read as the reverse complement.
GAAATAGTTAAAAAGTTAAATAAATGCCTTTAGTTTACATGAACCTTAACACAGAAATAGATTTTTAACTTCACTGAGATCAAGTCATCGTTTCAAAAACCTCCTCATGTGGTGAGATCTGATCATAGTTCACCAGGAACTTCTCACTTCTGAGGTGTCTCCAAGAAAGAAAGTTTTCCATGAAGCGTTCAGGTCATCTGTTTATAGCCCTCAGGAATACTGACGTGCTCGTGGATTAAAGTGGATTATTCTCACTGTGGAAAGTGTTGAATTCATCCGCCAGCCGCTAGTTTAAAAGCAGGTGAAGGTTGAATAAGTTAAATCTGACCATGACCCTCACTCCTCGTTTCACTTTTCTCACTAAAAGCTTGTGTGGCTGTAAAACCCTGTTCTGAAAGTCTTCCAAAACCTTCCAGGCTACACAGGAGAGATGGTGCTCCATGAGTACAGAAACGCCATCTCAAAGAAGATCCCATCGAACCTCTCTAATGTGATCACACATCAAAAGTGAATTATTAGATTTGAACCATGTTTGACACGATGTAAAGTGGAATGGAAATCCTTACCTGGAAACCAAAGTAACTACAATCATGTGAGGGAAACTCACTCAGAATGATTTGTGATGAGGTGAGCTTCAGTCTGCCTTCATCCTTCACAAGCTCCACATACAACTCTACTTTGATTTCATTCACACACGTGCAGAAAAAGACAAGTAAGAAATATCAGGAATTCATAGCACTTGAATCCAGGAGTCAGGTTGTGGCTGGAAAAAATAATTCCATCAAAGTAATTCCAGTTTTTATCGATTGCTTGAACACATTTCTTGAAATTAGGCCTCTTTTTCTCAAAACTCTAAACTCAAATCCACAACTTCTGACCCAGTTCCCCAAACGTCCTATTTTCAGGTCAGAATGAAGCTCTCCACTCAAAACCACTCAATCTAGCTGAAAAACCTCAGACACAACACACAAGCCCTCACAAACAACAACACACTCACTACAACACACTCTCACACTGGTGAGATAAATTCAAAACAGTACCACAAAAACTGGTAGATGTAATGTTGCTACAACAAAAGAAACATTTACACATTTCTTTATTCCTTAGTGTGCTGAACAGTATAACATACCAAACAACAAATTTTTGTGGCCCAGCATCCCACCTGGGAAAGGCCAGAGATACTCCTCCTCCACTGCCCTCCTCCTTCTCTTTTTCTTCGTCGTCCTCCTCCTCCTCTCTGGTGTCCTCTAGCTCAGTGGTTCTCAATCTCTTTCACAACAAGGACCCCTAAACTGACGCAAATTAGACCACGGACCCCCATTTGATAAGACTTTGTCCCAAGGTCGGCCATTTGATACGAGTTTTGCTTCTAGGCGTTTTATTACATGAAGTGTAAGAAACCCATGACCAAAGTAGTATTTTTAATGTGTTAGACATTCTTTCACTGTTAGTTATGAATGGAATACTGGAATATTGAAAACAAATAATTCCTCTTTTTGCTTGGGACCCCCGGACCCCATCAAGGACCCACTTTTAGAACGACTTCTCTAGCTCTTCCTTCAGATTTCTCTGGATCCATTGTTCCAGAAATTAATGAACTGACTCTGGCCATTTGAAGCTTCTGATCGGTGTGTGATCAGATGTGACGCTAATTGAGCTCAAGCTCTGCTGATTTGAGTGAGCAATATTGAATGTCAGTGCTTTCTAAATGACCACATGGTGTAGGCAATGAGAAATGGAGGCCCAGCAGAGGACGTACTTCCTGCGTCAGCTCAGGAAGCTCAACCTGCCGAAGGAGATGCTGATCCACTTCTACACAGCCATCATCCAGTCTGTTCTCTGCACCTCCATCACTGTCTGGTTTGGATCTGCCACCAAAAAGGACAGGAGCAGACTACAACGGACAGTCAGGACTGCAGAAAAGATCATTGGTGCCAACCTGCCCTCCATTCAGGACTTATACATTTCCAGAGTCAGGAAACGGGCAGGAAACATCACTGCAGATCCATCTCACTCCGGACACAACCTGTTCCAGCTCCTCCCCTCTGGTAGGCGCTACAGAGCACTGTACGCCAAAAACAACACAGAAGCAGTTTCTTCCCACAAGCCATCACTCTGATGAACAGCTGATTTCTCACTCACAGTGTCAGGAACAATTCCTGTGCAATAACCAAGTAACTCAGCCTCTAATCAGCCACCTGTTTACTGGTTTCCACTTATTATTTATTTATTCATCATTCTCTATTTCAGTGCTGTCCATACTGTTATATTGTCATATTGTAGATACTGTATACCAATCCACCTACCTCAAGTCATTACTCCTGCACAAAATATTTAAACTTATTTATTCCACCATCCTTTGTACTATGCTTCATTGCACTGTGTACATGTATGCACGTATATGTACCTGTATATCACATCCACCTCCAACATGTACATACTACTGCATCCATTGCACTCTGCTCACTGCGCTATTTGTCAAATCAGGACAACTTCCATCAAAGAGCTGATATTTGCGGTGTTGTAGTTATGTTTGGCAGTATGACTCTATTCTGGGATATCCTTGCCCTTCATAGCGCCTATGTGGAAAGCCATAAGGCATGGAGAACACCACCCCGCCCATCCATGTACATACATGAAAACCCGCAGTAAGGACCCCCAAACAAATACGATTAAGTGATTTATTGATGATTGAAACCGAAAGATATACGAGGCTTGCAGTTGCTGAATAGACATTCGGAAGCGTTGTGGGGAAGCTGCGATATGGAAATCTGCCGTAGCACCCGGGCAAGACGGACCCCCAAAAAGCTTCCAGTTACATGAGAGAACATTGGCTGATCTGAGATCTTTGATGTGATGACGGTATCCTTGGGAGGACCAGCAGCGCATAATATGTATCAGGTGTTTCTACTTAGCTCAAAACACTTGATCGTTTGAAAAGACTATTTGCTCGAATTACCTTGGTTTGAGACGACTGTTAGTGCAGTGTTAGCTTGAAAGACTGTTAGCTCGATGTGACCTCGAAACAACTGAGATCGGAGCGACTGAACTCAAAACAATTTTGGTTTAAAAGGACAGTTAGCTTGATATTACTTTAGCCAGAAACAACTTTGGTTTGTAATGACTTGTTCGTTTGAAACAACTGTTAGCTTGAAACGATTGTTCGCTTGATGTGAGCTAGAAAAATTCTTAGTTTATGACCACTTGTTCATTTAAAACAACTGTTAGCTCAGGTCAACTGTTTGCTCAAGACGACTGTTTACTCGATGTTCACTCTAAACGAAAGAGTTCGAAGCGACTGAGCTCTTAACAACTTTAGCTAGAAAAACTTTCTTTTATAACGACTAGAAGCTAGATGTTCGCTTGAGAAGACTCTTTGCTAAAAATAACTTTGGTTTAAATGACGTTTTTTGTTATCATATCAGCCCTAACGTCTAATGATTGTGTCTCTGCTGCTCGGACGCTCGTTGTTGGACATCAGAGAGTCTATGTAAGGACTCTTTGATAGCTGGGAAAGTTATAAACAAACTTTTCCGCCCCTGCTCGTGTGTTCTCCCTCCTCACCTGAGTACCGGCAGTGGTTATGTGACAACTTCCTGCTTCTGAACTCAGAGAAAACAGAAACACTGATTATCGCCCCTGAAAGTAGCATCCCTCAGATTAAACAGCATATTGGTGACTTAGGCTCGTCTGTCCAGCCAAGCCTCAGGAGCTTAGGTGTTGTTTTCGATTCAGCGATGTCCTTAGAGTAGCACTCCAAACAACTAGTCAGAAACTGTTTCTTCCAACTAAGGAATATTTCCAAATTAAGAACACTGGTGTCAAAGTGTGAGTTGGAGATGATCATTCATGCTTTTATTTCCTCTTGTTTAGATTACTGTAACAGTCTTTTTACTTGTTTGAGGAAGAAGGAGCTTTACCGTCTCCAGGCTGTTCAGAACTCTGCTGCAAGGCTTTTAACTCACATTAACAAAAGAGCGCACATCACACCTGTTTTAGCAGCACTTCACTGGTTACCAGTCCAGTATAGAATTCAGTTTAAAATCCTGGTTCTTACTTTTAGAGCCCTGCACGGTCAAGTTCCTCCCTACATCTCTGAGTTGATACAGCTTCATACTCCCACCCACAGTTTGAGGTCATCAGGTCAGAGGTTGTTAATGGTTCCCCGCACTCATTTTAAAACCAGAGGTGATCGTTCGTTCCATGCAGCGGCACCGAGGCTGTGGAATGCATTGCCTACCTTTCTACGTTGTGTGAATTCTGTTGATTCTTTTAAAAAGCAACTGAAGATGCTGCTATTCAAGCAGGCTTTTAATTAGACGAGTGGTTTTTATGTTTTCCATTTGTATTTCAATTTTCTTATGCATTTTATTTTAATTTGTTGCGTTGTATTACATTTTATTGTGAATCACTTTGTGATTTTGTTATTTTTATCTTTACTTACTTACTTACTTACTTACTTCTTTCCACACGAGGAAACAGACTGTGTGAATTTTACTGAAGTAACAGAGGCTGAAAAATGTGCTTTGACATTTTATATTTGTGATGAATCAAAAGAAATTCAGAAAAAGACTGAAAAAGATCTGAAGCCCAACTGGTGAATTAAATGTTTTTACATTTTTTAGCAATCAATTGTAACTGTGTACGGTTCGACAGCAGTAATTTTACGACACCTTCCTGGTGGATCCTTTGAAGGGGGACGACTTTCAGATGGGTCTTAAGTATCTTCCGCTCCTTTTCAGCCTCTGTTCCTTCAGTTTGTCCTGATCCGCTCTGAATATCTGTAACGATGGGAGCAGTGGCTGAGAATAGAGGAGCAAATACAGACAGAGAGGGAGAGATCTGGCACATTATAGAAAACACTCCTGTTTATTAGCAGAAATCAGCATTAATCAAACAGACTATAATTTATAGTTGGAGCTTAGTGGATTTAGTTTTTCCACGTTAAACAGTCACTAATTCGTTATTTTCAACTTTGTGTTCAAAGCCTTTGAGATGTCAACGTGGCAAATTAGTATAAAATATGAGTATTTGATTACTTTAATTCTTTCCACTTGCTGATTCTGCTCATCTCCTCTGGTCTCATGATGACAGCACGGTGGGAGATCAGATCTGTCATGAACACAACACAGATTAACTGTGTTAATGATGCATTATACAGTTCTGCAGTTTAAACATCAGGGTCTGTGGACCTGAAGGTGAATATTGTTCACAGAACAAGTGCGCCCTCTACCTGACACCGGGTGTAAGTGGCCAAATAAAGCACAGCTGGCCTGTGTGCTTGGTTAGATGACTTCTTTTAAAACAGATTTGCCATCAACTTGTGTTCCATATAAAGTCTAGTTCATATCAGAGTGACGTTTTTATTAATTCATATAATATAAAATATGATCACTTATTGTATCAAAGGATTGAAGGACTGTGCAAAGCTTTCTTCTGAAAACTCTCTCAGCAGAGCAGTCTGGGCTGATCCGGTCTTGTGAGCCTGCTGGAGCTGAAATCTTTCAGATCCCACCGGCTCTTCTCCATGAGGCCCTGTGTCTTGTTGTCCTGTGTCATGTTCTGAGAAAGAAATCACACAACCAGAAAACTGAAATAAATTAATGATCTAAAGTTCATTCATTGGAAATTCTTCCACTCAAATCCGTTTCAGTTTCCCGTCTTTTAAGTTCTCAGACCTTTGTTTCTTTTAGTGTAATCCTTGTATGCTTCATGGCGTCCAAGATCACTTTGTATGTAAGAGTTTTTAACTGCCTTCCTGTCTCTAACATTGTCTGACTGACTGCCTCTCTGTCTTTTACTGTCTGTTACTATATTTATGTTAGATTGTTTTTAAGTTGTTTGTGATGGACTGGCGACCTGTCCAGGGTGTACCTCGCCTTTCACACAATGTAAGCTCGGATTGGCTCCAGCCCCCTGCGACCCTGTGCGCAGGATTAGCGGTTGACGATGGATGGATTTTAGAGTCTTCTGGACTAGAGTCAGACTGAGATTTTAGGCTCTTCTCAGGACCATATTTCCGTTTTTTTAGATTCTTTATTCTAATATTCTCATACTTTGAGATGTAGATTTTTGATTTCAATGAGCTGTAAACTGTATCCATATAAATCCTGTCCACAGTCTGCCTTCAGCCTCAACAAGGCTGCTTGTTAAGAGTAGGTAGTGTTTGAAAGTCTGTCTGTTTATCAGTCCAAGTAATAAATACTGCATCAGATGAAACGTGTGTAGTGTTCATTATGTTTGGAGATATTAAGTAGGAAAACATCCTCGTTATGACCCGTCGTTGTCTCAGAGACAGGACGCCTGCTGACTGATGGACAGACGATGCTGTCAGAGCCATGTGGGGTTTGTTTGTTCTGCAGGACACTCGAGGGTCCAGCAGGTGTCCTCGTTCTGCTTCACAGTTTAAGTAGGAACCTTCACTCAGCTGACAGGTGTCGTTAGATGGAGAGCACCAGGACTCTTTGGACCGCTTCACCAGACACACTGTGCTGGGCGAGCTGCTCTGTGGTTACTGAGGAGATGGTTGACTTGATGGATCTTTATGGACTGGGTTCTGGATTACTGCATTTACCTGCAGAACGTTAATGCTGAACAATAAATCTGAACAAAAGCGAACTTCAGACATTCTTCTGATCACCACGTGTCTTTACTAATCAGGAGTGTTAATAAGTGAGGAGGGCAGGAATGTCCCCGTGCATGTTCTGGAGAACCTGTGTGAAGAACTCCCTCTCAGGTCGCTTCAGTTTTACAATCTTTAAACAGTTTGAACAGCCAAGAAGTTTAAAGTGACAGCAACATCTTTCAGTACCAGACTGAATCCTGTCTGAGCAGATCCAGGCCTGTTACTGACTCTCAGCTGTCTTAAAGGTGTGTAACCCTTATAATGTCCTGGGATGTGAAGGGTCTCTCAGCTGGTGGAGGCTTTATCTGCCCTCGCCGACCTCTACGGAGACACTGGTTGGTAGGACCTCCCATCCGGTCCAGAACAGACCAGACAATTGAATTACATATGAATTAAATTAATGGTTTCAACAAATCAAATCATCAAGAGAAAAATCTAATTTGACTTCACTAGTCATCAGGATGAATGAATACAGCACTAACATCTTACACAAGATGAGTCGAACCTTTGAGGTAAGTTATTAAAGTTAGACTTCTGACTGCTGATCTGAAAACAGCAACGTGACACTTTTTTTTTAAATCCCCCCCACATGTGAAGTTTAGTTTACAGCCATCTGTCTGCATCCATCTTGCCAGGGAAAATAATTCCTTCCCAAAGATTACAGAGTCAAATAGATGTGTTTAATCATTCTTTATGTAACGTGGCCACGGAGAGAACGCACAGTTACTCTCCCGAACTCAGCATTTCCTCTACTTAAGTACAGAACAAGTACAAAAAAACAACTGAGAAAGGAAATGCAGATGTATGTGGCATCAGATGTTTCTCTGTCTCTTGATCGGTCTATGTTAAAACTCTCACCTACATGCCAGCAGACATTTATCGTAAATCAGCCTTTGATAAGAAACCAATGCTAATTTCTCACAAGTTAGTTACAGTGAAAAACTAAAAATGAGCAACTTATAATGTATTTCTCACATTCCCTCCTTTTGACACATAAACAAAATATTTTTGAGAAATCTAAATGGTAGGATTCACTGTAAAACTGTCTTAGCGGGAATGCAAATGAGGACATTAGATGTTTGATTAGTTAAAACAATGAATTAGAAACAAAGAAAAAAAGAAAAAATATGAAGGACTAGATTTGTAAAAACATCATCTGTACATTAAGGCTGACCTAAATGTGCTGGGCAAGTTTAAAAAAAAAAAAAAAAAGTAGAATGATCTCATAACACCCTGGGGGCCAAAATTAGTCATTTACCCATTTGTTGGAAAGAAAACTACTAAAATGATACAATCTGCATAAGAAAACCTGCATACAAAATCACAACAATAACATTACAAAGGAAAAACAATCAGAAACAAGAATTCAAAACATGAATAGAATTTCCTGAAAAAATAAATAAACATTGTCATCTCCTTGATTACATGGGTTATTTGTAGTTATTATGAATCCCTCTTCTTCTGTCCTCTTCCTCCTACGTTGGTAACATGCCAATATCACATCTCCCCTATGCATCTTCTTCTTCTTGTCCATATCACCTGAGGTGATCTTGAATGTCTGGTGATGGTCTCACTGCTTTCTCTGCCCGTCTGGATGTTGTTTAGAAAAAACTGTTGCTCCAGACTCTTAGACAATAAACCTTCAGAACACGGTTAAACACACAGTGTCTGAAATGTGGCGGCATCCAGACTTGTCAACGTTAAACCAGTTTGAGAGAAAGAAAATTTACTCATTCCTATAAGTAGTCTCATGCCTTTGTGTGAGTGGTCATTAGCTCATTAGTAGAATGCAAAATTAGTTTCAACAATTCAACACAAAATTTTCAACACACCACTCAGAAAGAATTAGAAACCCCCCAAAAACTTTGTGTGCACCGTTATATTTACAATATTCCCCCTCCCTCCGTTTGATTCATGGTTGAGAACCATGCATCAATGCTTGGAGACATCTTTAAAGGGAAAAAATACAGTAGAAAAGCATCTGCAGTTTGGATAAAGCAGGGCAGCATCACCGGGTTGTTAGGAACCTGTATGGTTCTGCCATTTACATAAAGCAGCAGCGGCAGGTGAGAACAGAATGCAAACAACAGGTTGGTTAGAAAAACTTTGTGGGCAGGACCTGTAGAAGAGAGAGGACCATTTAATGCATACTGGATGGAAACACATGCTAAATCAAGTCACATAGCTGCCCCACCGACTCCATCTGCAAAAAGAAAAAAAGAGTTAAAGTTAGAAAGATATGTAGCTGAGTCAAGCAGTCTGAAACAAAAAAGAAAAAGAGCTGGACAGAATCCTGCTTCAAGTCATTAAAGTCAGTCAAAATGCTTTTAAGTCAGTGAAAAGTCAGTTCAAAACCAAATGTTAAAATGAGTCAATGGCCAGCTGTTTCCCCATGTCTGGGGTGGAGATCTCCACAAAGGAAAAATGATAATCCATGAATGGCACTAGCCTGCTAGAGCCAAGAGAATTAAGTATTGTGGTCTTTGGAAATTCCTGGATTTCCTGTACCCGATTTGTGATCCAAATTAAAAAACGCACCCCTTTTGGAAATGAAATCCACCTTATTTGAAAAAACCCTTATGGTTGGCCTCTATTGGCCTCAGGTGAAGATACCAAACGATGGTCGTTCAGTCTCGGCCACAGGTAGTCTTAACGACTGTAACGACTGTCGTCACAGCAACAAGGAACACTAACGAACCGGCGGTATCGATGACCCGGGCCAACGACCCCACTGAGGTTAAATAGCTGAGTTTCCCTGCCAGTCAGTCAGAACTGAAGAAGTCCTTTGGATGAGGGACGAAACGTCTTCCAGTATCTTCAACCAAGTCCAGCTGCCCTTGATTTTAACCTTCGTTGGATACCCTTTACCCAGTTTTCTACCAAGAGCCTAATAGTGACCCTGACTCACTTTAACAATTCCCCTGGTTTGGGAGAAACACACAAAAATAAAATCATAACCACAACCTATTGCAAAGTTGTGGAAACAAAAAAATGAATCTTGAGTCAGGATGAAACCAGGAATGCTTCAACGTGCATTTTGCTGAATCAATCACAGAAAAGCAACATGGGCTGGTAGACCCCATGACATTAGCTTTATCGCATAAGGTCATTTATTTATTCCCCTAAGATCTTGAAAAATGTACCACCCCCTTGTCTCTACAGGCAGAATGGAGGAGTTGCATGGTATCAGAAGAACATTTTACAACCGGCATTTTCTTTTCTTTTTCCTAAAAAATAAATGTGTGTAAAATATCTGTGTCTACATGTAAATAGGTTTGATAGAAGTTTCAAAATGTGTCAGGAATGAAAAATATATGTTCTAGGAGCATTATGGAGCACTTTAGATTTGATCAATGAGCCTTCTGCTCCTGAAATCAGACTAGGGTCTTCATGTAAATACTGGTTCATCCCTCTCATCAGTGGTGTACTTGTGAATATACTGCTCACTGCTCTGACCTGCCTCCACTTCATCCTATGTCTGAAACCCTGGAGACTGCACAGTGTGGCCCCCAGGTGGTGCGTGTGGCCAGGATTCTTCTGGATCATGTTCCTGTTGTTGGTTAAACTCAGGCGTGGAACACTCTCGTGATATGTGCCCATAACCTCCACATCTGTAGCACTTCACTTTGTTTTGGCCTGTGGTATTTTTGTAGTCCCCTTGATATTTATAATGTGGTCTCAGGGTCCTTCTTCCTCTGGTGCCTCGTCCTCTATTGTTGTTTTGATGGGACTGCCGCCTCTGTCCGGGGTTCTGTGGTGCGCCCTGCTGGTAGAACATTAACTGAGCAGTGTGGAGATGTTTCTTTTGTTTACGGTCCATATCTACCTTGTTTCTTTCGGCGTGCAAGACGTGCGTCCAAACAGTTGCCACAGGTGCGCTTTCCCAGCCGACAGATGTAGTCATGACTCGGGACTTCCGACCAGGGTGGAGACCATTTACCAAAGCAGTCTTTAGCAGTCATTGTTGGGGTCGATGCCAGAGTTAACTGCAAAAACAGCTTCCATGCGGACACGGTAGTCTGCAGCTGACTCCTCTTCCTTGTTTAGTGTTGTGGATCTCAGGCCAACAGACTCTCAGGGGGAAAACCATTCGCACTGCGTCATACAAGGTGTCCATCATGGCACCAAACTGAGTTGATCCCACTGATGGTGCTGTGGACCAGGTGACAGGTCCAATGTTGGCCCATCGGAGCTTAAAACACTTCCGACACACAGCTTCCACTTCCTGCAGAGTTGGATTATACATGGACAACAATTGCTTCATCGATGTAACCCATTTCTCACCACTAGTTTTCTGAGGATTAGGCAGTTCTTCTGCAATTTCTCTTAGTTTATCTGGCTGCCATGGCTGGTATACAAACACTTCCGGATCCCAGTGGGCGTGTTCCTGCTCTCCCGTTGGTCGAGGCTGGGGATTTGGAAATAGCTGTGCATCCCTTTCTTGTGTTTGGCTCCTAAGCCAGTAGTCAGAAGATGCTGCGACTGGAGAAAACAGTTAGTTTGGCTGTTCTCCCCATATTGTCTTTGTTCAGTCACTGTTGTGTTGGGTGTGGGAAAAATTGACAGGTACAGTGCTTGTTCCCTCCCCTGTATTTCAGCCTTTTCCTGGGTCTGTTCAGCAGAGGGGGCAGTACTTGCATGTGGATGAGTGGTTTCTGGTGTTACTGGGTGGCTTAGAGACAACATAGGGTGGCAGTAAATTCTGATCTGACCTTGTGTGTTTATCTTTCTTATCATTTAAAACTGCATCCCTTATCTGTTGTTTTAACATTAACCCTGCCACTGATTTTGCTTCTCTCAGATGTGCTTCTTTTCCCCCATTTATCAAAAGCTTGCCAATCAATCTTTTTCTTTCCTATTTTCTTTGCTTCCTCTGTCAACATAATTCTACATCTCCCTAAACAATCTGTACTCAGTGTGCCTGGGATGGGAAAAATGCCTTCAGTTACATCATGCCAAAAAGGAACATAAACAACCACACTTTTCCCATTTCTCTACCATTATTTTAGCTGAACCTGAAAGAATGTCAGGCAAAAAATTTAGTATTTTTCCCGATTTGTTCCCCACCGACTGAGACTCACTGAACAAATTTGCTTTTACTTGCAATGGGTTTTATCATTCACACAATCACTCTGATCTTCCCATATTGTAATATGCTCAGATCTTGTCTAACACACACTAACTCTGGAGAAACTCTCAGCCATATGGCACTTGGATGATGGTACACTCGTTTTCATTTACAATTGTGTGCTAGACACTGAAATGAGTTTATCACAGAGTTTTCTATATTTATCATCTCATACACACACACACACAGATATTTTCCCTCCTTAGTCAAACATAATGTTTGAAACAAACACTTAATCACATCATATAAACTCTTTAAAACTCTAAATGGGAAACATCTGGACTGTTTTTCTACGATGTGTTATTTATAGTATAACAAAACTACAGCAATTATGATCATGCATACACACGGCTATGAGCCAGAGTTTGACCCAGGCTGCTGCAGCAAGGATAGAATTCTTTTTTCTCCCCTCAGTTTTAAAATATTTTTCGAAAATTACTCAGGATTGGGGAAAATAGGCCATTCCTTAAATCACTCGAAATGCCACCATTAAATGGCGTTACCTGCTAGTCCATATAAGCTCCTAAGTAGTTTATCACTAGAGATGCTACCATAATGGGATTATGTACTTATCACTCCTGGCCTGTTGTTTCTCTGTTTATGTATTTTTTTAAAGTTCCATTTTAAGTCTAAACTCCTCGAATATACCCGTTATCACCACCCCCGATGATTAACTATATTTATAGCTCTATAAACCCCAACTGGGCAAATTTTTTCCAAAATAGGTTTTATAGGTCCAACACATGTCCTATAAACCTAGGTTTTTTCCCCAATTTCAAGGAATGATTCAAAAACATCGTACTCACGCTTTTAAGTCGATTGGAGGGTCCAGTCAGTCACCCCCTGGTCCAAAGTCAGGCGGGTTCCTCTCTCGTTTTGCAAGGCGGACTTCCCTACGAGTAAATGTTACCTGCAGTTTGACTTGGGTGTTGATCAGCTGGAACGTCTAATCCCATCCTCATCGCCAAAATGTCAGGGAAAATAATTCCTTCCCAAAGAATACAGAGTCAAATAGATGTGTTGAATCATTTCTTTATGTAACGTGGCCACAGAGAGAACGCACAGTTACTCTCCCGAACTCAGCATTTCCTCTCCTTAAATACAGAACAAGTACAAAAAACAACAGCCAACAAATGGCAGAATATTAGCAAATACACACACAAAAAAAACCCTTCCTGAGCTGAGAAAGGAAATGCAAATGTATAAGGCATCAGATGTTTCTCTGTCTCTTGATCGGTCTATGTTAAAACTCTCACCTACATGCTCGCAGACGTTTATCGTAAATCAGCCTTTGATAAGAAACCAATGCTAATTTAAATTAGTTACAGTGAAATTGAGCAACTTATAATGTATTTCTCACAGTCTGCATCCGTCCGCAAACATCTGCATCTGGCTGCAATGATCAGCATCCGTCCGCATCCGTCGGATGGGGTGGTGATGGCGCAATGGATAAGACGCCTGCCTTTGGTGTGAGAGATCGGGTTCAATCCCCCATTGTGACCCATCCATCCGTCTTCATGGTAGTGACGAGCGTCTACACTACCATTACATGAAGGACAACAACAACATAGTGATGAAATGCGCTCTGTAGAGCAGTTTGTCCATCTGGGCTACTGTAGAAACATGGCAGGACAACATGTAAGAGGAGCCTCAGTGTATGTAGACGGAAATGGTAAGGTAATAAAAACATAACAGTTCATTATGTAAAGTCTTTATACACCACTGAAAACATAGTTATGATCTTATATTGCATTTCTGTCAGTAGATCCTCAGAAATATTACACACTGAACCTTTACATTACAAAATAAAACATCCACGATATTCTGAGATGCACCTGTTGAGATTTTGAAATTGATGTCACATTTATAAGAGTGATCTGCAGAAATAATGTCTCCAAACCAGCAGATGCATAATAAAATGTGTTTTTCTGCGTATAATGTGTCTCACTCTACTGAAACAAACGAATACACGTGATCAGTTCTTATTGATAGTTTATATGCTTTAATGCCCACCTACATTATTTTACATTTTTCTACAACGTGGTCTGAGATTCTTGGCCCACAGTTTTATAAACTGCTTTTATCTTTAGTCGTAAAATATTGAATCAAAAGCTCATTGTGGATTATGAACTTTGCTATAGCGTCTCATGCATGTTTGTAAGTGAATCAACAATTGTAATAAAGTGTTATGGTTGCATTGTATCGTGGAATGTGTTGTTGATGCCTGGGAAACATTTATATTTCTAAAGAACTGATTTAGATTCAGTCGGTAAAGTGTGGGTGTGTACAGGTGAGTCATCACAGGGAACAGTGACTCCAGCCTGTAACAGTGAACTAAAGATGTTTAAGACCTTCAAGCCCTTCCTGTTTCAGTTGATATTATTTCACACATTATCAGAATCATCCAACCATTAAACTTTGTGCAAACTCTCCTGCGGTTGGGACCTCAGACACGAGGTCACAGTTGAATGTTTAACCAGGGTGTTACAGGAACTAGATCTTCATCCAGAGCCGTGCAGCTCAGTTCGTCCTTGTTGGGATCAAAAGGACCTCACAAAGGTGAAGTTGTTCATTTATGATCTTCACTGAACTTTTATCATGTTAGTCACTGAGCTCAGCTTCCAAGGAGTCCTCCAAAAGGCACGAGGTGGTTACACGTTATGGACGGGAAACATACTTCACATAGCTGAACTGCCACCTTAACTTGGCTAAGTACAGGACTTTAGCTTTGGTACACTCATGTGTTTTCTATTGAAGCTTTATTGTTGGGATCGTTAACATGAGATCATGACACCGCAGTCAGCTGCTTACGTGCACAGCGGTGCTTGGCCAATCAGTGCTGGGTCCTCTGAATATACATCAGCAGCTGTTGCAGAGAGCTGGAAAATGAGAGTTAAAGTTCATAATCTTTTACATTGAGGGGCGGCACGGTGGAGCAGTGGTTAGCACTGTCACCTCAAAGCAAGAAGGCCGTGGGTTGAACCCCGGCCTTTCTGTGTGGAGTTTGCATGTTCTCCCCGTGTCTGCGTGGCTTCTCTCCGGGTGCTCCGGCTTCCTCCCACCATCCAAAGACATGTGGGCTGGGTTGACTGGTGTCTCTAAATTGTCCTTAGGTGTGAGTGTGAATGCTTGGTTGTGTACGTGTGGCCCTGCGATGGACCTGTCCAGGGCGCACCCCGCTTTACGCCCGATGTCAGCTGGGTTTGGCTCCAGCCCCCCGCGACCCTGTACAAACTTGTACTACTTTGAGGTGGTAGTGAGAGTATTTCCATTTGATGTTACTTTCTGCTTCTGCTCCACCACATTTCAGAGGTAAAAACTTTGGCCTATTTTTTACTCCACTGCGTCGATCTGACAATAAAAATAGTTTAGACACCTTTAACCTGGGGCCGTTTGGGGCCCCTGAGGATTTGCCAACATTACATTCAATAGTTAAAATCAGCCCTGACCAAGTCATGGCATTAAAATGCTGTTTCCTTTACTTTAATGATGTTTAATGGGAAGGTGATGTCTGTGTGCACGTGCCTGGTGGAAAGAAGCAGTTACCTTCAGCGGTAGGAAAGACTGATCTGTGCGATGTAGAGCAGGACCATTGCCAAGAAGATCCCACCTTTCTAATGTTCATTCACATCAGAGGTTAAACATGTAGCTCCACCCAGCATCTAGTGGAGCCACCTTTCAGGTGTAACCGGGGGCGGTTCCTCTGTATAAATACATGTGCAGTTCATCAACAGTCGCAACACTTGAGGCGCATCAAATCATTAAGGTGACTTCTCCCTTAAATTCAGAGGACTTTGTGACAATGGCTGAACAATGGGGTCCGACTAAGAAGGCCACTCTGCAGCAGATCTCTGAGGACGTGAGTTTCAGTCCATCTTCGTTCTTCACAACCTCCAGGCACAACTCTGTGGTCTGTGTTTCCATCACATCTGATTTCTTTTCACAGGTGAAGGATCAAGTGGAGAAAACGACAGGAAAGGACTTTGAGAAATACAGAGCATGTCTATACAGGAAGAGTGACACGAATCCTGGGGTGATGAAAGAATTCCTCATCAAGGTAATTAATATTGTGACAAAACTAAATAAATGGACTGAATTTCTTGTGACATCCAGGTGAGTCAGCCGACACTGTTCCTCACTGCTCAAAAACAAAAGATCAGGTTGAATATATTTATTAAGATGTCCAAATGTCCTCTCTTTCCCCTGCAGGTTAATGTTGGAGGACCGGACTACATTCATCTGTGGGTCAGAAAGGAGGATCAGACTTACATCCTGCATCGTGTAAAGGAGAAAGAAACTAAAGACAGCCCACTTGTACCTATACCTGCAAATGAGTAATAAGTAAATACATACAGGCTGCAGTCTCATATTAAAATGCTTCTTTCTTCTTTGTTTAAGTTGTTGGGAAACTATATTGAAGTAAACTCCTTATAAAAGAGTTTAGCCTGGAGGGGTTGAAACCTCTTCCTGTGTCTGAAGAATGTTAATCATCTATTTACTGTACGTGTGAAGCAGGTTAAGGAGGAGTGCAGGTGGTGGAGGTTTGAGATGTTGACATGTCTTCAGCCAAGTAAAGAAAGATTGAATAACACCTGAGTGAAATCATGTCCGTCCTGTTGTTGGCCACAGTTAATGTGCGTCATGTCTTTCTAAGAACTGAGGAGGGAGCGCCTCTCCTTAGTCATTTCTGTGTGATGCTGAGGATTGCTCTGGCTCTCAAGCAATAAAGATCTACTGAGAACCTGAATATTGTGTCATGTGATGTTTGAGCACCAACTCTCATCTGCACTAGACAAGAACTGATATTTTCAGGACAATAAACCCAGAGACGAAGATATTTGGTGTTTGGAAGGAGAAGCTGAGTGCACTACTTTCTAAACCAAACTGTATCTTTCTAGTGATTCTTATTTACTTTGGGGAAGTCTAATTTTTGCTGGCAGAAATAGTTAAAAAGTTAAATAAATGCCTTTAGTTTACATGAACCTTAACACAGAAATACATTTTTAACTTCACTGAGATCAAGTCATCGTTTCAAAAACCTCCTCATGTGGTGAGATCTGATCATAGTTCACCAGGAACTTCTCACTTCTGAGGTGTCTCCAAGAAAGAAAGTTTTCCATGAAGCGTTCAGGTCATCTGTTTATAGCCCTCAGGAATACTGACGTGCTCGTGGATTAAAGTGGATTATTCTCACTGTGGAAAGTGTTGAATTCATCCGCCAGCCGCTAGTTTAAAAGCAGGTGAAGCTTGAATAAGTTAAATCTGATCATGACCCTCACTCCTCGTTTCACTTTTCTCACTAAAAGCTTGTGTGGCTGTAAAACCCTGTTCTGAAAGTCTTCCAAAACCTTCCAGGCTACACAGGAGAGATGGTGCTCCATGAGTACAGAAACGCCATCTCAAAGAAGATCCCATCGAACCTCTCTAATGTGATCACACAGCCTGTTTCAGCTGCTGCAGCCTCAAAACTACATTCAAATCAAACCTGATCAAAAGTGAATTATTAGATTTGAACCATGTTTGACACGATGTAAAGAGGAATGGAAATCCTTACCTGGAAACCAAAGTAACTACAATCATGTGAGGGAAACTCACTCAGAATGATTTGTGATGAGGTGAGCTTCAGTCTGCCTTCATCCTTCACAAGCTCCACATACAACTCTACTTTGATTTCATTCACACACGTGCAGAAAAAGACAAGTAAGAAATATCAGAAATTCATAGCACTTGAATCCAGGAGTCAGGTTGTGGCTGGAAAAAATAATTCCATCAAAGTAATTCCAGTTTTTATTGATTACTTGAACACATTTCTTGAAATTAGGCCTCTTTTTCTCAAAACTCTAAACTCAAATCCACAACTTCTGACCCAGTTCCCCAAACGTCCTATTTTCAGGTCAGAATGAAGCTCTCCACTCAAAACCACTCAATCTAGCTGAAACTTTCTTTTCTTTTTATTTATTTAATCAGTTTAATTTAGCAGCGACAGTGCACATTAGTGACGGAAAGTATCGATATTTCGTTTCCTGCCATGGATGGAGGAAGTGCTGTCCCGATGATTCTTTCCGCTGTCCTCACCACTCTCTCTACACACTTCCAGTCTGAGGCTTTGCAGGCCCCAAACCAGACAGGGACGCAGCTGGTCAGTGTGCTCTCTATTGTCCCTCTGTAGAAAGTGGTGAGGATGGGAGGGGGGAGGGTTGCTCTTCTCATCCGACGCAGAAAGTGCAGACTCTGCTGTGCCCTCTTCACAAGAGCAGAGGTGTTAAGGGAGCAGGTCAAGTGTCTGTGATCTGCACCCCCAAGAATTTGATGCTGCTGACCTGGTCCACTGCAGCGTTGCTGATGAGGAGGGGGGTGTGAGTTGGCTGATTCAACCACAATCTCTTGTTTTGTTGACATTCAGGATTAGATTGTTAGTGTCACACCAGTCCACCAGGTGTTTCACCTCCTCTCTGTAGGCCAGTTCGTTGTGTTTTTGCTCTTTACATTTCCCACAAATGAATACCGACTGTGGCTGAGTGTGAAAGATGTCAGGTCTGGCTGTATTTTAGCTGTGAAGGTGAGCAGACCGTGAAATACTTTGGCAACACCGCCAAACATCTGAGATTATGAATGAATGGTTTATTTCGATTTACCAAATACAAAGAATGACAATTTGTGTGAATATGCAATTTATAAAAATCTTTTATATGCTTATACCCATTCATTTACACAATATTACTGGCAACATTTCCAACCAAAAAGGAACAGGCTGAAGCCCAAGGCTTATATTTACCTATCCTATACACTAAAATGCAGAATAGTAGCAATACAAAGGAAACAGAAGACTGTAAATTGCAGTTTAACTCCCCAAACAGAAACACATCTGTATTTTATATTAGTGCTCACTTTAGATGTTTCAAATATACACACACAATCCTCTTAGGTTCTGCTTTCCTTTTCTTAAATTAAGATGTACTTCCAATGTTTTTGAATACACCATGTCTACAAACTTCAACGTGCATGAGTCTATAAATAATCCGTTAGTAGATTCACAGAAACGCGCTTTATTTATTATTCTAATAGCTCTATTTGTAGTTTAATTGTAGGGTCTATATTGGTTTTATATGCATTTCCCCACACCTTAACACAATATGACTATCTATGGTATTATCAGTGAACAGTACAATATATGCAGACATTTTTCATTCAACAGATCCCTTGTTTTGTAAATAACAGCTAAAGATTCAGATCATTTCCGTTTGATATTATGTGGCTTCCAACAAAGTTTATGATCTATAATCACTTGTTTCAAATACTCTTTCAATTTTTACTCTATTTAAATTCAATTTTATCTCACAGTTGACCCTGACACCAAACACCATAGTTTTATTTTCATTAAGTGACAACTTAATATCAAACCATTTTTTAAACCTCATTTCACTATGTACTGTTTTTGACCAAAATAAAGCGGTGTCATCTGCAAACGCAACACATTTCATCTTATTGTACAAATCTAATTTACATATTTATAGTATAAACAACTTTGCTCCCAGTACCGAACCTTGTGGAACACCACAGGTTCCTGTCACAGCTGTCGCTGTCATCCCTGTATTTCCACATTCTGTCTCACCTATAACAAGTAGGCTGTGTGACCCTGTGGTGAAGAAAGGTCTATCTGTGGAATGAAGATCCGCCTACTTCCTGGTCATGTGGAGCTCTGTCAGGCTGACTTCAGTCCCACCCATTGGTCCCCTCTGTTCCAGCTCGACCAGTGGCTCGTCACCACCTCAGCAATACCTCCCACCAGTTGCTCTCTGCAGCTCGTCACAACTGATTGACTTGTGTGCAGTTTTAGTGGTGTAAGTACTTTGTGAGTTAGCTTCTGCAGTTCTGTTTAGGGAGCAATTCACCTCTTGTTGCTTCCTCACCCTCCTGGACCCCTGCTGTAATCCATGCATATGTGTGGTGGGCAGATACTACCAGGTCATCCATCTTTGTGTACTGCTCCAGATCTTCTTCTTTCAAGCTCTTCAAACTTCTTGTCTTTTTCAATAATCACAGCGTTCAATTGTCACACTTCACCAATTAAGTCCAGTAGGCCCATCTGTTGTTTAGCCACATTATTTCATCTGACATGAAATTCAGAGATCTTTTAACCTCCTCCATGTCTTCTGCTAACTTCTTAGTAGCCATTTCTTTAGTTGATTATTAAAGTACTTAAGACCACATCGCAGCACAGGTCATCAGAAATGCCCAAAACTCTAAAATGTCAGGAAATAATCCTGCAAATGTAAACCTAACTTTTTCTAAAAGCTGAAAGTCTTACTTAACTGAACAGATTCCATGATTTTTGAGTTCAGTTGGAAGTGGAACAACCACATGCTGGTCTCTGCTGTTATGAAACGGGTGTTGTTATATAGTCAACCTAAAAAACTTCAAAAGCAATTACAAAATGAATTTAACAATCATTTCAAAAGAAGTCATATTTTGAAGGCACGCATCAAAATGAGAGAAGAAACACAGACATTGTACTGAAATGCTCTTTCATGGACCTACTATAAAGAAAAATGCTACATGCAACCCAAAGCTCATAATGAGTCCATACAATGACTGACAGGTGCAGAGTACGAACATAGCAGCACACACAGTATACATTACTAACCCAGAAAAATAACAGACATATGTGCAGGTATAAACGGGCAGACTGGCAGTAAGAATGCAGCTGCTAACAACAGACAGCAACATGTACGTTCAGTTTCAGAGTACTGATGAAGCATTTCTTTAAACCGGTTTTCCATGAGCTGTATGTATCCAGTTCTCTGACAGCGGTTGGGATGGAGTTCCATTCTGATGCAGCGTAACAGAAAATGCAGACTGACTGAAATGACTTTTTCTTAATGGGATAATACAACACCCTCTCACCTTGTGCGATGATATGCAGTTGTTCTTTTATTACCAAACTGACTGAGTGGAAGGGAAGTCAGTCCTTTTATAATCTTGTACATCAGATTTTCCATTATTCCAATATTGGGCGATGAAGACGTTTGTTTGCACAGCGACTGTAATGGTAGTAGTGGCTCTAGCCTGTGACCGACCTGTTCAACAATAAGTAACGTGTGAAATGACCATAGAGTACATGTGCATCTCAGCCGCCTGTTGACATGTAATCTCTAAAATTAGAAAGACTGAATTTGACCCCGTTACAGACCCTTTTTACTGAGGTTTGAAGGAGTGGAATCAATCAGGATTCCAGAATTTGCCCTCAGAAACTCAAACTACAACACTGTTTTACGAACTGGTGAGATTAATTCATAATACTACAAAAACTGGTTAGAAGTAATGTTGCTTTTAGTTCTCCCCCTCAGAAACACGATGAACACAACAAAAGAAACAAACGTGCATTTACACATTTTATAAAAAGCTCACTCCTAAAGCACCTGTTCTTGCTGTCACTTTGTTGGTCATTCTCCAAAATATAATTTCAACATTAAAGCTGCAAGCAGCGTTGGGCGGGCCCTCGCACTTTTAGCGCGTCCGGGTGTATTCTGGAGCTCTGCCGGTGCGGCTGTGAATTTGCTACGCGGTTCCGACGCCACATGAAGGTGTTATATGTCACTTCCTGTGTCCCCTATGTGGAGCTACATAGCACTTGCCGCTATGAATATAAAATCGGTATTTGTGTGTAGCCACTACACTAGCACTAACTCTGGAGAAACCCTCTCAGCCGTATGACACTCGTTTTCTTTGTCCAGTTGTTTATACTAGACTCTGAAATGAGTTTCAGTTTTCTATATTTATCATCTCATCCACACCCAGATATTTTCCCTCCTTAGTTGAACATAATGCTTGAAACAAACACTTATCAAGTCACAAAACTTTAAAACTCTAAATGGAAAACATCTGGAATGTTCTAAGATGTGTTATTTATAGTATAACGAAACTAATTATGATCATGCAACACACGGCTATGGGCCAGAGTTTGACCCAGGCCGCTGCAGCAAGGACTTGAAATTTTTTTTCTCTTCTCGCCATGGTGAATCGTATCAGAGCTCCATTGATGAGGCTTTTTTCCATCCATCCATCAGGTTCAGCTTACTCAGTTGATTGAACTGATTCTGATCAGCTGTTCGTTTCCCAGCTCATTCTCAGAGTTTGTTAAACCTGCTTTCTGAAACAGGTCAAGGTCAGAGCTGGCAGACGCAAACACTTCTCAGTTTAAGGCTTTAATGTTCTACTAATCCAAGTGAAAGCCAGTGAGCCACACCCTGGCACTGGTGGCCTGCTGGAAAGCAGCCTGCGTCGCTCTTTAACAAGGCGGCAAGTGAAACACTTTCACTTTCCTTTGGCAGAACCTGCCTCAGTCACAGAAGTGGGAGACCACACAGGCTTCATACTGTAACATGTAAGTCAGAGGATCACTGCATTGATTGTGATGGATTAACAATCCAGTCTGTTGTTGAGCAGAGCATCGCTTTCTTCTGATGGACATCAGCCTGTTTCTTTCACATCGGTTACTATTTGTTTTATAGCGATGTCCGACGGTGAGTCCATCAAATATAGAGTCTCAGGTGAAACTAATCTTTCACTCAGCAGCTACTAACAGCGTTTACAGGCAACAGAGAGAGAAAGAAAATAATAAATCTTTATTTATAGAGCACTTTAGAGCCCTCCACCCGTCCCTGTCGGGCTGTGGTCACCAGCGGTCCCGGCTGTGGTGACCCGTCCCTGTCGGGCTGTGGTCACCAGCGGTCCGGCTGTGGTGACCCTGTCCTTGTGAAGCCGGCTGGCCTCCAGCTGCTGGATTCCGGCAGAGATGCGTCTCTCACGCTGTTGCTGTGAGTTTATTGCTGCTCTCACTAGCAGATATTGTCAGCTGTAGGTCTCGTGCTGTATTTGATGCTTGTATAATCAAATATAAAAATGTACGTCTCTTTGGATAAAAGCGTCAGACGAGTTCATGTAATGATTACTGTGCTGATGGCGTCCTGACAGTGTCTGTGGATATGGAGGCCCCCCTGTGCTGCAGTTCGCCCGGCTGGACTGTCACTTAGAAACGGAGCACAAAATGGCGGTGGGCTTTTGC
The DNA here is from genome assembly GCF_014851395.1 of Micropterus salmoides. Lineage (NCBI taxonomy): Eukaryota > Metazoa > Chordata > Actinopteri > Centrarchiformes > Centrarchidae > Micropterus > Micropterus salmoides. The sequence continues at coordinate 36,113,294 of NW_024040041.1, read as the reverse complement.
CCTTTTGTGAAAGCATGTTTTTGCTTTGCTGCCACTTCAGAGACCTGGTATACGTCGATCTGAGTCTGTAACGGAAATTTTTCAGATGCTGTGGCTCAGCGTCTCACTTTATGTTCTGTGCTCACAGAAGGATGCAAGGACAGAGGTTTTGTTAAACCAACGAAGGGTCGCCATTACCTCATGTGTACACAGTTTCCAGAAGAAGAGGAGGCCTCGCCACCAAACCCGAGCGAGGGCTGCAGCAGCTGGTCGGCTGAGGATTCCTCAAGCATCTCACAGTACGGGGGTCAACTTCTCTAAACTTCTTTCTTCCTTGCAGCTGTTCACATCTAACCTTGAGCGGGAGGTCGACAGCTTTCCAGATTTCTGCTGGCTTGTGTAATATTTTGTCCTGTGTATATATTATTTGTATAGTGGGTAGCCATTCAGACTATGAATGTGTGGTCAAATTTAGCTCCTGCTGGTCTAGAGGTGGCTTTACTAATAACCTGAAATAACATTAAACTTCTTACCTCTTGGGGTTTGTGAAAGGTGTAATGCTTGCAAAGTACTTGTCGACTTACTTCTCCACAGAAAAAGGAGAATGAAGCGCTGCCCGTTGTGCAGAGTGCGCTGTGCCAGTCGCTCAGAGCTCCTCAGGAGTTCGCACGGTGTCGCGGATCAGAAAGAGCGCATACTCGTGCTGGGAAAGGCTTCAGGAAGGTAAGTGAAACGCACGCAAACGCACTACATAGGCTGCTGATGACTGTGCTGACTGATGACCGTTTAGATCCGCAGGCCCACTAGGCTGCCCAGTGACAGAACGCCATGGAAGAAAGTACGTCCGCCTGGACCGGCGTTTAGCGGCTGTGCGCAGAATGGAGGTAGACATTTGCACTAAAAACAACTGCTGTTGCTGTGCTGTCATTTCAGACAGTAGGGGTGCAGACCCGGTGTCGGTGAATTGACTGCTCTATAATGTGAGCTGTTCAGACGCCACAGATCTCACCCAATGTTCTGTGTTCTCAGAAGGATGCCAGGAAGTTGCTCCTGGAGGAGACCAGAAAGAAAGAAATTGCTTCCCAATGGTCTGCCATAAGGGGGAAAACAACACCAGCAGGTTCAGCCAGCCCGCCCCACAAAAAAGACTTTGGTTTGTAAAGTAATAATGTACTCTTCTCAGTTACTCAGCCTGCATCGTCCTGACATTTCAGTAACACTTTCTTCTTCTCTGCTTTACAGAGTACCTGATAGCAAAGTTCAACAGTAAGTTGAGGTCCAGGCCGAGCAGGAGGGATAAACGCCAACTTAAGAAGGCTGTTTTGCACATCACATGTGGGGGATGAAAAAGCCCCCCCCGTCCCACCTCATGTTTTTAAAGAAGACAGGGAAGATCTTAAAGGTAAATGTTGTTGTCTGGTAACTGCTGACATCAGTCTGACGCTCATCCTTAGGACTTTTCTATTGGTTAGGTGGATAGCAAAGAAGAGGCAGAGCCCGGCAGAACCCAGAAGGGGCCACCTGGTAGCCATCAGGAGGTTCTTGGTGTTCCTGAGGAGGGAGGACTTCTCCCAGGTGATGAGGCGTGCGCGACCTCAGAGGAGACAGACATCAGATGAAGATGACCAAAAAGTTGGAAGCACCGATGCACAGCATAACTTAGCATCTCACTGTGTGGGGGTGAACTTCTTACCTCATCTTTTTTACTCCTCTGAAGAAGTTGCTGAGGCTAAGCCGCCCCACTTTCTCCACCCACTAATATTACACTGCAGACTTACTGCCAAAATGTTTCACACAGCCTCTATCAGACTTTGTATAAAACTTATACACCGTCAAACATCGCTTTAGCTTACTCCATTTCATGTTTTCTTATTGCAGGACAGTGGTTGTTGCCTGCCCAAAGCCAACTGTAAGTATAATGCAAGAAATTCTGTTCTGTACTTGAACACTTTTTCATACACAAAACCTTACTGCTCTCTTTGCTGTGTTTCAGAGGAGGAGGGTTTTAAGGAACCCCGACGACCTCAAGGCAGATATCCGGAGAGTCTGCCGTGATGTGTGGAGTGAAACGATCACCGTTGGAATGGTAAATATCACAGCGTGTCTTGTGACGGACATGATGTCCCTGTTATTTGTGTAATAAGGATCATTTCCCAGAGAGCAACTTGTTTGCCCTTTCAGAGGGATTACACCTGATTGCATGCACAGTTACAGCATGTTCACAAAAACGTTCAGCTCGGATTATACTTAACCTTTTCCAAACTGATACCTTTCCACTAAACATCCTGATTGTTTGCTGCGTTTGATTTTTAGATGAATGCCGTTCTCAGCAGACGGCCAGCACTTTGGCAGAAATACCACAAACTCAAGTTAACCATACACAACTAACGAGCTCTGGTCCTCAAATTGCAGGCAGAGTGATTTTTATTTTTTTTTATTGTTGTTACGGAGCTTTTTTTTAAAGCTCACTAAACAAATGTGTGTTTTCAATTTAATAAATGTTGAATATGTTTGAATTCAAATCCTTTCCTTTATTTTAATTAGAGATGACTGGTGTCTCTAAAATTGTCGTTAGGTGTGAGTGTGACTGGTTGTGTGTGGCCCTGCGATGGACTGGTGACCTGGCCAGGGTGGACCCCGCCTTTTGTAAACTGGGATTGGCTCCTCTGAGTAAACAGCACGTCTCACCATTTTCAGAGGTTCTACAAACCAATTGATTAATGGGAGAACAGTCCCACAAACAACATTTACAAGGTCAAACTGTTTTACAAAGTGTATCATGTATTATAATAATCATCTGATTTATATAGGGCCTTTCACAAACCCAAGGACGCTGAGACAAAAAGGGGGGGTAAGACGTGTGAGGCCAGGGGAGATTAAAGCCCATAGGCCTCAGTGAAGAGGAGTGTTTTAAGCTGCGTTTTAAAGGTTATCAGAGGAGGCAGAGCGGATGGCAAGAGGAAGCTTGTTCCAGAGTGATGGTGCACCGACACAGAAAGCTCTGTCACCAAATGTCCAGAGCCTGGAATTAGGTGAGGTGCACCTAAGGTGTTCCACACTTAATGGACAGTTTGTGATTTTGAATTCAGCTGTAAAGGGAACCTGGACAGTTTAGCGTGCCCGCTGGAAGTGTACTTCTTTATTCTGTTTATGATCTGATGAGCTTTTTATCAGCAGGGCATGCAAATAAAGATGTTAATGTTTTGCAACATTTGGCAAATAACGGTCTCAACGTTAGTCTGAGTAAATTCCCACAGCTTTCAGAACAAGTGACGTCTTCGGGACATGTGATCAGTAGAGGGCAAATCCCTCCATCCCAAAAAGAGCTGAAGCCATCCAAAAGTTTCTGAAACCACAAACAAAGGAAACAGGGTAATGAGAGACGTGCTCGTTTTGTACCACCACAGTCCGTACTTGGATTATTTTGGTCTGCCTGCTCTGAGTTTAGTACCCTGTTCCCTGGTTTGATTCCTGTCCTGATCTGGTTGGTCTGTCTGAGAGATTTATTCTAGTCTGTTCTGCTATCTGGTGTTTGAGTCCTACTTGGTTTCTGTCTGCCCGTCCCCCGTTGGCTTAATTCCTTCATGTGGCGCACCTGGTGTCTCTCTCTCCCCCCTCGCTCTCCATTGTAGCGTTCTCCATTTTTTGTTTTACGATGGACTTTGTGTGCAGCTGTACCTTTAAATCTTAATGACATTACATATAATACATTATAGAGAATTAGCCTACAATAGGAACACTGAAGATAATTACAAATTTACTCCATGAGATGCAAACAAGCCTCCCTGGCTCTGTCGGCCGCCACGATATTACATCTGGCCGTTAACGTGTCTTTAAACGGCTCATAAGCTCTCAAAACCTCTCTGCACGGCCGAACGCCGCTTTTATGCGAATCCTATTAAGTTAACACCGACTCAACTAACCAACATCTTCTCCACCGTCGTAGTTTAACTCCAGCGTAGCTGTCAGAGTTCGTCAACCTGAGTAGGTTGAAGTGCCTTCGTAGTGCAGGCCGCTGGTCGAGTGTGTTCCTGCCTGGATATTTGTTGCTTTTATATTTTGGTTTCTTTATGGACTCGTTCTCTTTTCTCTCACCCTTTGGATTATCTGGAGTTTACCTCAGCTTTTGGATTTGTGTGGACTCCATTTCGAGAACCGAACCCGCCTGTTCCTGTATCTGATCCTGACATGTTTGGTCGACACGAGACCCAAATTTAAACAGAGGAAGCTGAGAAATAATCCTCAGAGCGGAGACAGACGCCTCTGTCACTACAGGCTGTGCCACAGTTTGCCACACCAGAGGACTTTAAGCCTGCATGGCAGCAAGCTGGCTGTAACTCCACAGATGGTGAATGGACTGGTCCTAATGATAAACCCGGCCAGAAATTTTAGCCCACACTAGGCAAAGCTGAGATAGCCTTAGTGACACAGATGGAGTGTTTTATTTCAAAAAATGTTTCCTTCAGATTAAACTGTGACAGTTATATTCCTCCTTTTACCTTAAAACAAAACATGGAGAGAAACAAATACCCTTCAACAAATGATCTCAAATAATTATTTTAAAAAAGGTGCGAAGTAACAAAAGAACCATTTGTCCTGTATCAGTGTGTTTGTTACTCTTATTAGGTTGGACTGACTGTAGTATAAGACTTCACCGTTATTTGATTTAATCATGAGTTCATAGTTTCTTCTTCCAGTGTTGATCATTTGTGTCTCTGTTACGTTTAGCTGGGAGGCTACAGGGAAGATCAGGGGTTTAGGGTCCAAATGCAGACACTGGATTACTGGAGTGGATCTGGTAATTATAAGGTGACTTATTAGCTAACTAGTGACACACAGGAAACCAAAAACAACCAGATGAGAACACAGGGAAAATCCAGAGACAAGAAACATGAGGCGCAAAGTGAAGGCAGTCTAATATTGACAGAGTAATCAACAGGAGAGTCTGGAGTGAAACCAACAATGAAGCAGCGCTGAGTGAAGGGAGCAACAGCACTTAAATACAACAGGAGGGCAGAACCTAATGACGCACAGGTGGAACCACTAGACAATCAGTGAGAACACCAACAGCGGCAGGAAAACAAGAGGCAGACCACTACCAAGTGTAGTGATATTTGTTGGCGACCGTTACGCACAAGTGAACACTTGCCCCGGGGACATCTTACCCCACTCTAGCTTAGATGTAATTTAGACACTTGACAGCACCTTTAGCCACCTCGCAACTTCACTAGCTGAAAGTCTGAGGTAGATTGCAGAGGTAATAAGCTTACAGTTGTAATAATAGCAGTCCAACATCATTAACCAGAACAATCAAAACATCAATCTGTTTTTGATAGAAATTATATTCCTCCATGGCAAATAATTTACTAGTAGGTGTAGTAGAGTAATAGAAAACCAACAGTCATGGAATGCATGCTGCCAATTTTGCGTAACTGAATCATTAATTGAAAGGAGTGTGTTCAAAGTGTTAGATCCCGAGTCACCCCTGTTCAGGAGGTACTGTACCAGCTCTCCGTCTTAAAGGGTCCGATCCTCTAGGCCTATGGGTATTACCCTAGTAGGTATAACTGAGGACTGTTTAAGCTGGTGTCGAAGAGATTCGTCTGGCTTCTAACTGTCTTCTTCCGAACGCCCTGCTTACTCTGAGATAGCACCTGACTGAATAGCCCTAGAGCCAGATACCACCCCAGCCACGCCCGTTAACGACAGCTCTCTTCTCATTGATCAGTGCACTTGGTATGGTTGCCAAGTTGGTATTTAGTGGCCAGGAAAATAGGCCTTAAGGATAAGTTAATTTCAGTGGCTAGAGCAACCTATAAGAACCTCAAAGATGTTAAACACACTTTACCTAATTGATTACAACCTTAGTGAGGAAATAACTTCAGTGTCGACTATCGTTCTTTAAATGCAGTGATTATGTATTTTATTGCATAAAGTTAGCAAGGGCAAGCATACAACTGAAAATGGTTAAAATTGAGTAAAAATAATAAAGTGTGTTTTTGGTTATCTTCTTTTTGGAGAGAAAGGGAGGGGAAGGAGTTGTCCTGGCCTAGGAGTTCTTTCCCTCTTCTGCTGGGCTGATGACTCTGGTGGAAACCTGAGGCTTTGTCCAAAGCCCTCAAATTGTCTTCAAAAGTCTTTAGTCTTCGTCGCAGTTGAAAATTAGAAAATCTTCCGAGTCCGATGATTCTTCAGTTGTCTTGACTGTTATGGTTATCCTCCGTGGCATGATCTGTTGAAACTTTGCTGAAGAAATCTCTGAAGCGTTCCCTAGTTGATTGCTGTTCAAATCCCCATCTCTTGTCTTGGGCTCTTGGTCCGGTGCGGTGATGGTCTTGCTCCGAGTCCGATGCCTCTTGAGATCCGCCGAGGAATAACCCCGATCTCTCTCTGACTCCTCTTTATATATCCTACTCCGTAGCTGAGTTTCTTTGTCAAATCAGCCACCACCCTTTTTCTGTCCATGTGACTACTGTCACATAGCTTGTTCATCCTTAAATTCAGTTGGGCCAGAGATGTCCTTATTTGGCCATTTCATTTCCCCTTGCTGACCCTTCTCTCCCAATGACTCATAGTCATGACCCAAACTTAGTGACCTTTTGCACAGTTATTTAACCTTTACCCTAATTCTCCGTACTTTAACCATATTATGTATTTTACAATCGGAAGATCAATTAAATATATTAACCTTCAATATCAATGAGATACCCTGATTTTCAATCATCATATCATGTTTAATGCCAAATATCTTTCTTTTAATTATTATTCAATATATTGCTTATAGCATTGTTAAGCTCTGTGTTTTGCAGATGGAAGGATGTTGCACTTCCCTTTTCTCACTCACTGTTGTTACTAAAGGGAGAAAGGCTCCAGTTTTCTTCTTTGCGACCTGATAGCAAGAGCGTTGGGATCTCAACTTATTTGACAAAAGTTTTAACAGTGTGGAGCTCAATTTGTGAGGTCATTCATTCTATGAAAAAACAGGTGTCAACAGGTGGCCCTCATTTAAAGACAGAGGCTGCAAATGTTGTACATGCTGGTTAACGTGCATTTCTCTCTGACAATCGGAGTAAAATGAGTCGTTCCAGACATTGTTCAGAAGAACAGCTTACTTTGTTTAAAAAGTTGATTGCAGAAGGGAAAACATATAAATAAGTGCAGAAAATGATAAGCTGCTCAGCTAAAATGATCTCAAATGCTTTAAAATGGCAACCAAAACCAGACAGACGTGGAACAAAACAGAAAACTACCACTCGAATGGATCAAAGAATAGCCAGAATGGCAAAGACAATGATCAGCTCCAGGGAGATCAAAGAAGGTCTAAAGTTACCTTGGAGTACTGTAACAATTAGAAGAGGCTATGTGAAGCCAAGCTATCAGCAAGAAGCCCCCGCAAAGTCCTGTTGTTTCAAAAACGATGTGTTGAAGAGGTTACAATTTGCCAAAGAACACATTGACTGGCCTAAAGAGAAATGGGCGGAACATTTTGTGGACTGACTAGTCCTATTGTTATTATAATCATTAACATTACGATTGTTATCATTAACACTACTATAAATATCAGAACCACTTTTCATTTAGTCTATAGCTGTTATGAGTTGTAGTTTCTTCCTTGTGAGTTTGAGTTTTTGCCATTTGTTTCGTATGTCTGTTTTCCTGTTTCTCTCGTTCCTTGTCCTTAGTAGTTTAAGTCTCGTCTTTTATCTTGGCTCTTGGTTCTGTGTTTCAGTTCTTTGTCTTTGTTCCCAGTCCTGTGTCTCGGTTTATGTCTTAGTGTATAGGGTTCTGTCCTGTGTCCAGTAACAGTCATATAGTCTGTTGTGTGGTCAGTTCATTATCTGTTGGTCTTTGATTCCATGTCATGTTCTTAATCTTGTACCTTAGTTCGTGTCTTTAGTCTCTGGGTCTTGTGTTCTGTTAAGCTCTGTACTGTGTTCTAGTTCTGTGTTCTCGCTTATTCACTCTGCCCCAGGTCTGCTTGTCATGTCAAGTCTCTCTGTTTTCCTCTGCTCTCTCTCGTTAGTCTCATGTCTGTCACCCGTGTTGCTCCCGCCCTGCTCGTTAGTCCCTGTGTATATATACCTGGTGTTTCTGTCTTGTCTTTGTCTGGTCATTGTTCATGTTACCCCCCAGTCTGTCGTGTGTGTACTCTCTGCCTTCCTGTAACCAGTCTTGCTTGTCTTGTCACCCTGTACCTCTGGATTTAGCATTTCTGTTAGGAACTACCTTTGTTTTGGACTCTATCAGCCACTCAGTCAGTAAGTGTGCTCGCCTTCTGTTTGTTCTAATAAATCACCTCAGTTCACCGCACCTCCTCTGCTTTGCGTCCTGCATTTGGGTCCTCCAACCTGCTCAACTCAGCCACCCACCGTAACAATAGCAACATCACATTTACTGTCTGTACCTCTACGTGTAGATTGTGTAGGTCACTCTCTCACAACAATATGGCCAGATAGATAGATAATCAGCCCCATTTTTAAAAATATTTAAAAAAATGAAACAGGTGTGTATGTGTGTGTGTGTGTGTGTGTATATTAAGACAAAAAATAATTAATTGATTAAAAAAAAAATAATAATCAGTATAAAATTTAAAAACAAAACAATTACTAAAATATCGAATGATCAAAATAATAACTTGAAAATCTGTACAATTATTTGTCAGTCTGAGGTTCCACTGGTTGTCCTCACTTCATGGCATGAGGAGACATATTTTGCAGTGATTATTTCACATTCTGGCATTTCTCCCAGTAAATAGGGGAGTTTCTGTATGTCTGATATGAATTCGACACCGGGGTATTTTTTGGAAATGTTTGCAAAGTCTTAGTGTTTTATATTTGGGGCATGAGGTTAGAAAGTGCAGCTCTGTCTCTACCCATCCCCTGTCACATTGGGAGCAGAGTCTCTCCTGGTAGCCAGCTCTGTCTGTGGCGACCCTTTTCTATGGCCAGGCTGTGTTCACTCAGTCTGTATGTTGTCAACATGTTTCTTCCTTCAGCAGGTGTAGTGGGAGTTTGGCTGGATGTGGTCTGGGTCTGAGAGTAATTTGCCAGTGTTTTTAGGGTCAGATAACATTGGAATTTACTTTTGAGTTTTGGTTCTCTCTCTCTCTCCCCCTCCCTCCACCACCCCAACCGGTGGAGGCAGATGGTCGCCCACCCTGAGCCATGGTTCTGCTCGAGGTTTCTGCCTCTTAAAGGAAGTTTTTCCTTGCCTCTGTCTGCTAGTGCTGCTTTTGGTGGGAACTGTTGGGCTTCTGTAAATAGCATCATAGAGTACGGTCTAGACCTGCTCTTTATGAAAAGCACTGTGAGATAACTGTTGTGATTTGGCGCTATATAAATAGAATTGAAAAGTTCTGGATGGAAACCTTTCAGAAATACTGACACATTACATTTACTATTGTTACTGTAACAAAGTTGTTGTCTCTTATTTTATTTTTATTTTAACAGGGAAAACGGAGCACAGTCTCTTTTTAGGCTGTGCCCTGTGCAAGTGCACAAGTTAACATGTATAGTAGACGCGCACACACACAAGTGAATATATTAAAAGTACTTATACAAAACTTAATCAAAACATACAAGACCAATAAATACGATTCAATAGAAGCAACTGCAAACAACATAATGGGTAAGCGACAGTTTGTTCCATTAAAATGGAGTGAAGGAACTGAAAGCAGTCCTACCCAACTCCATGGAGACTGTTGGAGTGTCTAAGTTAATCAACATCTGTGATCTTGTGTTTATATTTATATCTCTAATAGTTCTAAAATAAGTGCTTTATAAATAAAAGAGCATGTTGGTCATGCTTCACGGAGAGAGAGGTGCATCCCACATGTTACATATAAAATACAATGATGTGTACTGTCACCAGTGATAGGCTTGAGTGCACTATGGTAAATAGAATCCAGTGGTTTTACTCCGGTAACTGAAGCATGCATGTAGATAATATCCCCTAAAGCAGTGGTCAGCAATAGGCGACCCGCGGGCAAGAACCGGGCCGCCGAGTTATCTAGAATAACAAAAAAATAATACATTGACAGTGGCTGGTGCTGAAACAGATCTCAGTCATGACAGCAGTTACTCACATAATAATTTCCTCTTTAGGGATTCTGCCTCCAAAATAAAGCACTAGAACATTTTTTTGCAGCATCTCTAAGTTGAGTTTATTGAGAGCTTTTAATTTGAAAAGCTCTGAAGGACATTCAGAAGAGTGTAGTGAACAACGGTGTGGATTTGTGCATTTTTCATTGAATAAATGTGGAGCTACCCTAAATTCCTTTCTCCTCCCCAGAGAAGAAGGGGAGGGGTCAAAGTTGCTTTCTCTAAGTGCTAGCCCGACCATAAAACTGGCACCATTTTGATTCCGAAGCTGATAACGCGGGGCCTGACTGTTAAACTGACAAAGGGACACGAGCCAGCCATTGGCATCTCCCTGAACAGCCTATCAAAACTTACCCCACCACACACGTTTCCGTGGAAACTGACCTTATTCTTTGTTTATTACCACATCAAAAGGATACTCCTTGTCTCACCTAAGTGTGACATGTTCCAGACACTGAACTTTGGATGACAAAGGACTGCATTCTCCAAAAGACTCAAAGCATCTAATTAAATTTAATTAAATCTTTAGTTACCTGAATATGTTTGCCTCTATTTGAGCAGTTATGTTAACTGTTGTTGCTATCTGTTGTTGATATTAGTGCTGAAAAGAAGTTACTTGTACAATGTTTTTATTTTCAGCAAGACACTCCTTCATCTAATGTAATCAATGCTTGTTCATAATACTTTCTTACAAATTTTACCCTTTAGAAATGATGACAAAGAAATGTTTTACTATACTCTTAATCGCCAGCTTGAATTTAAGGATGAATCAACAATATTTCCCGGTACCTAAAGAGAGACGATCTTTGATTTAATCCAAGCTTTCCTCATGTAACCTGAGCTCCCCCAAGTGGACGAAATAAGTATTACATGCCCTCGTCGGAAATGCAGATAAATGTACAAAATCCTGACCAATAATGTGACAATTTACCAAATGCTTAGAACAGTACAACCGTTCAACCATTGAGGTTCGATTGTGGAAAATATTTGATTATAATACGTGCAAATAGATTTCTTTTCTTTAGACATTAAGTTTGGAAAGGCAGTCCCTGGGGAAACCTGAGACGCCCCCTGGGGAACCACGGCCCAGGCAACAAAAGAGCGACACGCGACCTGCTTGCGCTCTTCACTCTTAGCCTCTTCCCTCTCTCGCTCTTCCACTCTGCCCTCTGGATGCTTCGGCACGCGCGTGGCGTGCCTCGCCAGGCAACACGCCCAGACTCGGCCAGCGAAACAAACAGGCCTTTGTTCGCCTGAAGCTACACACCTGAAGTGCCGAGACATCGATCTGCCTTCAGTTTGTTTTATTTTCTTTATTTCTTTTGTTTGTTAAAGTGATGAGTCCGTTAAGTTACACTGGACTAATTCAGGAACGACCAAGTTCCATTTTAAGCCTTTTTCGTCGAGCCAACTTCACCGAGGTCAGACCAAGCCACGTGGTCTCGCCAGCTGTAACAAAGGAAACCAGCAAACAGCCGAATTGCCAGACGGAGGAGGCGTTTTCAATCAGACACGGAGAACCCCTAGCAAAAAGCCAGGATCGGCAGCTAGAGTGGGACCCGTGCAACAGGCCAAAAGCAGGCTGTCGACAAGCAGTAAGACTTAACACACGTCCTGTGATCAGATGTCCATTTTAACTCCTAAACTATAGCATTAGTTTACTTTCATTAGTTCTTCTATGCCGTATGAGTCGAATGCTTCCCACAATCGAACCTCCGGGCTCATTGTTCAGCAAATGTTTGTTCCCTGTATCCAACCATCTTTTATCACCTTAGTTAGAGAATAAATTCACTGTAATATAATCAAGAGCTGTGTGTGTTGCCTATTTATAGTTCCTGCCAAGAGAATTGACCCTTTAGATATGAGACTGACTGACTGATTTAAGATAATTGAGCGATTATTAACTAACTGATCACTAGTAATAATTGTATAATTATTCAAAACTACCTAGAGGTCCGGAGACTCTAGGATTATAACAACTCCGGTGGTGCCCTTTACGAGGAAATTCTTATTTTATGAATAATAATTCATAATTGGGTATCAATTCTCATAAATTTATTAAAATGCATAACTAATAAATTTAGGTCCACTACAAGAGTCTCTGGCTTGCTTGACACAACTCTGAAAAAGCTGCCAGTAAACGTGTCTTTGGATTCCCTGAATTCTCTCAGGGAAATGAAAATAAGCATCCATAGGTTTATGAATGCGGATACATACAAATACCGGGACGTGCACACGCTGCAGCACATGCTTTATAATGAGCATGTCTGAAAGTGTCCTTGTAATCAATTTGGGAGAAAAAAAAATATCTGCCTATGTTGGGATCGACAATACAACCCTCCCAACGGGAGAAAAAATTCAACTATGTTCTGGCCGTCCAGGTAACGGCTTAAAAACATTTGGCCCAATGCCAGACTTATTTGCCGACCCCTGCCCTAAAATCTAAGACGGGTATAAAAGTAACCTAAACATTGTTTTTCGGTTACATGTGTTTAAAAACAAAGCCTATCATCTAAACATATCCTGAGGTATTTGTATGTAGAGAACTGTTTAATTTTGTTACCATCCAAGGTGGCAAGAATCCATCTATTACTAACTGGCAGTCTGGACCTAGAGCGAAAGAAAACAGTTTTCTTAGCATTTATGTTTACATGAACATGTTTGAGCTGTAAAAGAGATCTCTAAAACTTAAGATCAGACTCCAGCTTCTCAAAGGTTTGGTCTGCTGAAGGAGCAATAGAATACATCAGTGTCATCAGCATAAAAGTGGAATTTACAGTATCTGATATTGTTGCATGTTGTTTAAATAAAGCGAAAAAACTAAAGTGGACCATTTATTGAGCCCTGTGGCATCCCTTTATGTAACTCTAAAAATGGCCTTAGTTCTATACTAATACTATACTCTAGAACCATCAGCAGACATCTTCGCCCAGTCCTATAGATGACCGCTTACTCAGAAGGATAGCATGGTCAACTGTGCACTTGTACTTTTGAATATCTGTAATTACTTTTACTTACTACTTTTCATATGAGCTTCACACATTACTAACTAGCCAGTGTGATTCATGCAGTCCACCATGAGCAGGCTGCAGTACTGGACTTAAAGAGCTCATTCAGTCAGCATCTGTCCAAGCTGAAGGACAGAAAGATCATACACAGGTTGTCAGTCCTCAAACACTTTTATATTTACTCATTTGGCAGACGCTTTTATCCAAAACGACTTACATTTGAGGAACAACATACAAACATCAACAGAGCATCAAATACAGATAACTGACAATACATAGTAAGAGCAGCAATAAATACTAGTAAGAGCTCATCGTACATATCACATCAATGGGGTAAATACCTAGGGAAGGAAGTAAGAGTTAACAAAAAAGTGCAATCAAAACAAGATAATTGTAGAAGAGCACAGGAAGTGCATGTTAGAGGTTAGGAGTTAGAGGTGTTATAAAAGGAAGTGTTCTCGGAAGGGATGAGTTTACAAGAGCTTCTTGAAGTTAGAGATGGCGTGTGGTAGCTCGTTCCACCATCGTGGTGTCACAGATGAGAATAGACAGGAATGGGATTGCTTTGTGTGAAGGGATGGCAGAGCCAGGCGGCCGCTACACTCCTCCAACGAACGTAAGTTTGTATTATGGAGTTTAGGTAGATGGTGCAGACCCAGTAGTCACTCTGTATGCAAGCATTAGTGATTTGAATTTGATTCTGGAGGCCCTGGTGAGCCAGTGGAGGTCACTGAGTAATGGAGTGACATGAGTCCTTTTGGGCTGATCAAAAACCAGACGCGCTGCTGCGTTCTGAACCATTTGTAAGGGTTTCACCGCTCAAGCTGGAAGACCTGCTAGGAGGGCATTGCAATAGTCGATGCGAGAGATAACCATGGCCTGTACCAGAAGCTGGGTGGGGTGCTGAGTGAGGTAGGGCCTGATTTTCCTTATGTTGTATAGAGCAAAGCGGCACGACCGAGAGACAGCAGCAATATGGTCTGAAAAGGACAGCTGGTCATCAATCATGACACCCAAGTTTCTCACCACCTTGGTTGGAGTGATGGTTGTGGAGTCAGTTTGCAGTTTGATGTTATGGTGGATAGATTCCATGGCTGGAATGACCAAGAGTTCAGTTTAGTTGAAGGTGGCAAGCCTTCATCCATGCAGATATGTCTGAGAGACAGTCCGTGATCCGTGACGGTGGGATTGCCTGGTGGGAAGGATAGGTAGAGTTGCGTATCGTCTGCGTAGCAGTGATAAGAGAAGCCGTACGAGCAAATGATCGGCCCCAGTGAGTGTAATGGTGTAAATTGAGAAGAGAAGGGGCCCTAGCACTGAGCCTTGGGGCACCCCTGTGGAGAGGCAGTGGGAAGAGGATAATGGTCCTTGCCACAAAACATTGTAGGAACACCCAGAGAGATAGAGAGAGATGCCCATTGCTAAGAGAGCGGATAGCAGGATCCTGTGGTTGACTGTGTCAAAGGCACCTGATAGGTCAAACAGGATAAGAACTGAGGATTGGGCTGCAGCTTTAGCTTTTATCCAAAGCGACTTACAACTGCTTATACATGTCAGAGGTCGCACGCCTCTGGAGCAACGAGGGGTTAAGTGTCTTGCTCAGGGACACATTGGTGGATGGGTCGCAGTGGGGGATTGAACCCGGGTCTCTCACACCAGGCAAGATATGTGTCTTATCCACTGTACCATCGCCACCCTGTCAGGGTGCCTTCAGGGTGCGTCTGACAGAACAGAGACTCTGTTAGTCAGTACAGGCATTTCACTTAGCTTTCTTTCTGTAACAGAGTTCAGACCCAACGTGGCTGTCCTGAATCTGAACAGGAACATTTGTGAGACAGAATAAATACCAGTGTCCTCAGAGCAGGTGTTGAATGTCCAAAACAATCTGCGGGATCAATATTAAATAAACAGAAGAGATTTATGAAGAAAAACTACAGAGCATGTCTGTGCGTGTCTGGATATTCTGAATCTATATTAGATTTACATTCTGTTTTGTGACGGCCCCGTTCGGGCCCTCCCATGTTCTTTGTAACCCAGGTAGCTGGTGGGTGGAGCTGATACCTGGTGTGAGGTGCAACACACCTGAGCAGGCGATGCTGCTTGATGATGTGACTCTTGTCATGGCCTGCTGACTGATTCTGTGTCTTTGTGTTTTACACCCAGAGTTCTGACTTGTGTTTACATCTCCACCCTGAGTGTTGGCGGAACAGGATAAAAACTCTACACCTGCATCCACACCATGCACATTAATGCTGCGCTGGGGAAACACTCACTAGGCCGACACTCACCAAACATGGAGAGACAATCTGAATCTCACATTGTATTCAGTGTTGGTCTCCACCCTTTAGGGCTGTCACTATGTAATTAACAAACATTCGCTGTCAGCATTACATCGTGGTCGTGAACACAATCAAAAACAACACTTGAATAATGGCTACTGCTACTCACAGTAAGTGTATACGTGCACTCATTCTGTTACTGCATCAGAAGTAACACAAGGATATTTTCTTTTAATCTTGTGCAATTACTGCACGTCTCTTGGGGGACAGGCTGTTTGGTCTTTCAATGCATTCATCAGTGACTGAGCCCTCACTCTCACTTTCAGTTCCTGAGAGCTGCTGAATGTCTGAATGTTGGACGTTCTAAACTTCTTGAGGGCCTCTAGGTTAGCATGCTGTTTCGCCTTCAGCATGACTTTTTTGTGATGTGATGCCTGTAATGACAGTATTATTTCACTAAGCTTTCACAAAGTCTGTTTCCACAGTGAAATTGAGATTATCATAATAAAAAAATACAGTGAAATACAGTGAAATCAATGCGGACATTAATCAGTCGGTTATCAAACCTTTAAGCTTTACAGACTGGTAGCCTCAAGGAATTATTGAAATACCATATCTATCAATTTATCTTGTTTCATAATTTATTGACTGGGAAATACTTACATTCCAGAGCAATGCCGGAATAAAAAATGTAGTTCTGACGTTTTTGTCACTGCACGATATTTTAGCAAGTGCTGCCGAACAGAAGCACTGGGCACCTGGCGTAGAGGACAATTCACCAGCTGACGTTTCATCTTTTGTTTCCTGTGGGAGCAATTCAATGAAATTATTGAAGTATTTCAAACGTCTCAAAACACCTTACAATGGAACATTTAAAGCACAAAGCCTTTAAAAATACATGGACATGGAAGACTTGGCATTCTAATGGTACTTTTACATTGCAGGTACCGGCTCAACTCGACTCTACTCAATTGGCTTTTGGCCCGCCGTCCCCTGTTTTCCACCGCAGATAGTACCCTCTCAGCTGGTCATCATAGCAATGCCACGCACAACTGCTGCGACGTAATGTTTAATATCTCTTCAGTTCTGTGAGCTGTGTTTCCTCCGCTCCGCCATGGCTGCTGGAGTCATCTGCTGCAGTGGTCTGAGGGGTCATAGTCCACAAGCTGACAGGCCGGTTGGCCCGCTAGCTGCCCCCGCCAGCACTTGTGAAGATCCTCTACTCCTAAAACATTTGAGCACACTTTTTGATCTGTCATCAATGTTTGGAAAACTGCCAATATTGGAAATCTACACAGTTGATTTCTCACCTCAAAACTTCTCAGAAGTGACACAGTCCAGGTTCATCCAGAGAAACTGTTTGGAGTAAAGCAGCCGTCCTCCTGATCAGTCCTCCGTCAGAGTGTCTAAATCATTTCAGAAGCTAAAAGTTGAATTCTGTTTCCTCTGGAGAGTTTCCTCTCTCCTGTCAAGTTTAGAACTTTTTACTGCTCAAATCCCCCACGATGTTTGTGGCGACTTTACTGCGCACATGACGTTTAAAATGAGCGACAGCAGCCTCTCTAAGCATGAAAGGAAATCATTAAAGAAAACATTCATACATCAATAAAACACAACATAAAGAAACCGGTGTAGAGGAGAGATGTGACCGTCGGCCGGTTATCATAGTTTATATCAAGGCAGCGCAGTGAGGATCCAGACAGTGTCAGTCTGCTAACAGACTGCAGTTCTGACTCTTCACTGATAAACTGCAGAGCAGCAACAGGCTTCATGATCAGAGATGGTTTTAGATCACCTCCACACTTCTGTCCCTCTCTGCTGTGACTCTGCAGTTCAGTCAGTCAGCTGCTGTTTTTCATAATGCGCCATTCATACGCTATGCGCAAAGGAACAAGCGCACCTGTCTTTAAAGGGGAAATGACACTGAATGGTTTATTGCATGTTATGTCCTTCACAGCCATGACTAATTCACAGACTAAGTGCGGCCCTTTTGAACTACGCGCCCGGTGCACAGACCTTTTTTTTTTCTGCAGACAAATGTATAAAAATTTGCCCCCTGGCCATTTTTAACTGCCCCCTCAGTCACTTCCTCCTGGCGCCGGGCCTTGAACTGTGATGCGCTGGCATTTGGGTTCTCAATCATGATAATAGGCACGTTCACAGAGGGGAGGCAGTATCTAATGCGCTTGCTACAGAAAAAAGTGGAGTGTACATGTGTTAGTAGGCTACTACCTGGAGGTGGAGCTGTAAAACTAACAAAAGCTGGTCGCTGTTCTGAAACAGTGGAGGAGATCAGATTTGATCACGTTCTGTTCTTTTTTTTTTTTGGCTTTGTTCACTGCGTTTCCATAGCAGCTGAGGGAGGTGCAGGGCGACACCTGCTGCTCATTTTCTCTGAATCTGCTGTTGGTTCGATGCCATCCATCTTTATAATATCATGAACACTTTACTGTCCCCAGTATTTACTAAAATGAGCCTTCATCTGTGAGGCTAGACTAAATATCAGAAACATCACGAAGGGGGATTTACTGCATTATGTAACTAGTTTTCGATAATAAACAGTCAGCTAAGTGTATATGTTTGTGGAGACATTGCAAAGAGGGAGAGCCACAGCAGGAATGGAAATTGGTCTGGGTATCTCTGGATAATCCGTAATTCGTCTGGAATACTAAAACGAAAATACCGTTTCTGTTTTTTGTTTCAAAACAAAAAAACAAATAACCGTTTTTGGTGTCTCCAGTCAATTAGTTTTTCGTTATAAACCAAAAATGGAAGTCATGTGGTCTATTCCTTATATGAAAGCGAAAGCAACCGGCAAAACCTTCAAAATACCTGTTGGGGAGAATTAAACATTTCTAAGGACATTGGTGACCTGTAACTTCAGATTAAGACAAGTGAACTAATGTTATATGTAGCTTAGGATAGCAGTTAGCTAATTTTAATAATTTAAATTATTTAATTCATATTTATAGTCGCTCAACTATAAAGGCCTTCTGTTGCCTTTTGACTTGTGTTTCTATCACAGAGAAGGCTGCACTGCCACCAGAGGAAGCTGATCACTGAGTCTGAAGGGTGTGCAGAGCTTCACCTGCCTCCAGCTTCTCTTTCTGTGGAGCTGCTAAAAACTCTGTTTCCAACATCAAAACAAAACACTTCCAAAACAAATCTATAAAGTTGTATAATTTTTATTTTCCTTTGCATTTTTCTCCAGTGTAAAATACTTATTATGTTAAGTAAGTATTTTTAATGCAGCCTGTAGTTCTCATAAGTTATGTTGGGCAAACTTACAGTGGGGCAAAAAAGTATTTAGTCAGCCACTGATTGTGCAAGTTCTCCTACTTAGAAAGAGGAGAGGTCTGTAATTTTCATCATAGGTACACTTCAACTATGAGAGACAAAATGAGGGAAAAAAATCCAGGAAATCACATTGTAGAATTTTTAAAGAATGTATTTGTAAATTATGGTGGAAAATAAGTATTTGTATAATAAGATTTCTGGCTCTCACAGACCTGTAACTTCTTTAAGAAGCTCCTCTTTTCCCCCCTCAGGTGCCATTAATACAGGTATTAATGGCACCTGTTTGAACTCGTTATCTGTATAAAAGACACCTGTCCACAGCCTCAAACAGTCAGACTCCAAACACAACCATGGCCAAGACCAAAGAGCTGTCGGAGGACACCAGGAAGAAAATTACAGACCTGCACCAGGCTGGGAAGAGTGAATCTACAACAGGCAAGCAGGTTGGTGTGAGAAATCAACTGTGGGAGCAATTGTAAGAAAATGGAAGACAAACAAGACCTTTGATAATCTCCCTCAATCTGTAGCTCCACGCAACCTCTCATCCCGTGGGGTCAAAATGATCATGAGAACGGTGAGCAAACATCCCAGAACTACATGGAGGGACCTGATAAATGACCTGCAGAGAGCTGGGACCAAAGTAACAACGGCTACCATCAGTAACGCACTACGCCGAGAGAGACGCCAGGCGTGTCCCCCTGCTTAAGCGAGTACATGTCCAGGCCCGTCTGAAGCTTGCCAGAGAGCAGATGGATGATCCAGAAGAGGATTGAGAGAATAGCATGTGGTCAGATGAAACCAAAATAGAACTCTTTAGTAAAAACTCAACTTGTCGTGTTTGGAGGAAGAAGAATGCAGCGTTGCATCACCATACCTACTGTGAAGCATGGGGGAGGAAACATCATGCTTTGGTGCTGTTTTTATGCAAAGGGGACAAGAAAACTCTTCCGTGTTAAGGGAAGAATGAACGGGGCCATTTATCGTGAGATTTTAAGCCAAAACCTCCTTCCATCAGTGAGAGCCTTGAAGATGGAGCGTGGCTGGGTCTTCAGCATGACGATGATCCCAAACACACGGAGTGGCTCCGTAAAAAGCCTTTCAAGGTCCTGGAGTGGCCTAGCCGGTCTCCAGACCTCAACCCCATAGAAAATTTGTGGAAGGAGTTGAAAGTCCGTGTTGCCCAGCGACAGCCCCAAAACATCACTGCTCTAGAGGAGATCTGCAGGGAGGAATGAGCCAAAATACCAGCTACAGTGTGTGCAAACCTGCTGGAGACTTACAGGAAACATTTGACCTCTGTCATTGCCAACAAAGGTTATGTTACAAAGTATTGAGTTGAACTATTGTTATTGACCAAATACTTATTTTTCCACCAGAATTTACAAATAAATTCTTTAAAAATCCTACAATTTGATTTCCTGGATTTTTTTTGTCTCTCATAGTTGAAGTGTACCTATGATGAAAATTACAGACCTCATCTTTCTAAGTAGGAGAACTTAGAAGCACAAACGGTGACTAAATACTTTGCCCCACTGTATGTGTGAAACCAGGTGAGCATTAATGAGTCAAAATGATCTCTAGCTCTAGGCTTTCAGATCTTTTAATGGTTTTTTTGGGTTTAATTCTGTCTGATGAACCACCAGGGGAAAGGCCATGCTCTGTACTGTTCGTACTTGTGTAGTGTAAAATAAAAGTGAAGTTGAGTCATTTCGTTCTTCTCCCTGGTACTCATCTCAGGACCTCCCAGAGTTTCCCCAGTACCTGGAGGATGTGAGCCTGTGCAGGGTTTAAGGACTGATGATGGTATCAAGGCTGGTCCCATCACTCTGTTTAAATCAATGCTGGACTGGCAGGACAAAGCAGAACACCACTCCTTCCTCCAGCACCAGAAAAGGGCCTGAAGCAGGGCTCTGCAGTGCTGCTCTTTCACTACCAAATGCCCTTAGATTTACTAGCACAGTGGGTTAGTGAAGACTAAAACCTACTGTAAATAATGTTAAGGTTGTTATACCAATAGTCACTTATACTAGTTCCTCCAGGTTGTGGTTGGAGCCTCTGCAGTGGACAGATGGAGATTTAGTCCACAACATTTGTAGGCCCATGTCAAGCGTTCAGATCCAACAGTCTTCACATCATAAAACTGTCATTGCACAAAAGGAGGTGAGGCTTGTTACAAATTAATTCTCTGCTACTTGAACATTTTTGGACTACTGTCCTCCTTAGGAGAAAGGTTAGCATAGCGCTACAAGCAAATTAGCAAGCTTAGGAACAGATCCATGATATAATCTCTCATTTTAATCCATGGGATTTATTTATTTATTTTTACAGAGCATTTCTTTACAAAAGATCAGGTTTTGGGCAGTTTTATTGACTACACAAGCTCAAACAAACCAACAAGATGTTGAGGCCCCGACACCACCACCTAAAGACAGCAAGTCGCACGTAATACACCACACAATAAGGCTCAGTTAAAGGTCCGCACACAGCTGTCATATACACGACATGCAGTGAAGGGAAGAGGGGCTCCCACAGTACAACACCCAGCCAGAACACTGGAAGAAGAGGGAGAAGGGCTGAGGGAAGTCACGCAGCCCAAAAACAAGCAAACTGCCCCGCCCTTAGCAGAACCTAGCAAAAACATTCACAGGGCCCATCCACCTGTAACAGAGTCTCATAAAAAGAATCCCCATTTAAAATCAGGACACAAAACATCAGCAGTTGATCCGGCAGGCAAAACAGCAGTGGCTATACAACCCTCAACTAATGCAGTAAATCACTCCACCCCATTCAAGGAGCAGACGTTTAAGGCATCTCAGGGTATCAACCTCCAGGGCCATCTCTGCGGTGAACTCTAGCAGAACAGGCCATGCAGTCGAAGTCTCAACGACAGGAGGCTTAAAATGCCTGTAATAAAAACTATTTAAAAAGTGTTCACAAAAGTTGGATGGCCTACCATCCAAAATCCTGACCACACTGCAACACAACGCATCAAGAGAACATCAACTCTTAATGAGGTCATTGTCTCCAGGTGTGTGGAGCTTACCTGAGAGGGTGAAACTAGATTGTGGCATTACTAGGCTGAAAGCCTACCATCACAACAAGACAATGGATAACCACACAGGCTAACTAATTCACTGATATACAAGCTTACATTTAAACAGCTCGCCTTGTTCTCAAACTGGAACCATCTGTTACTATTTAGTTTTATCAGAGTTACTAAGCAGCTAGCTATCAATACACAAACACTTTTTACTAAAGGGGACCGGGGCCAAACTCCCCTAAACAGATCAGAAAGTCTGAGCACATTTTTCACTGTTCTCCAGAGCAGCCTTTACTGCCAGTTAACAATCTGAGGAGTCATCAGTCAGATGGACACAGAGCTTTATTTGGACATTAACCCTTTCATTCACAAACACCTCAGAAGAAAAACCTTCTGGATATTCCTTCTGTCACATCACAGAATACCAACAGCAACTTCTAACGACATTTTCTATCATCTGATACAAACTCAGAGCAGGACTGAGTTCTCTTCCTCTCAACATATCAAACGTGTCCCTCAAAACCAGCAAGAGGCAGCATTGAATCTGTCCACACACGTCCCTCACACTGTCTTAATGCTGCAACATGTCTGCAGGGATAAAGATAGAACCACACTGACATACTTTTGAAAACAAACTGCAACAAACACAAAACCAATGATCAGGAACATTACATTAGTTATCATCGCATATTACACTCAGAAACAGACAGGAGGACCAAGTAAACGGCAGATTCCCCCCCCAATACTCAAGTTTTTCCTTTAATGTTCACGAGGTTTCACAAGTCTGCCTACATAACTAATGAGAACTACAGGCTGCATTAAAATATTTAATCTACTTAACTAATATAAGTATTTTACACTGGAGAAAAATGCAAAGGAAAATTAAAGCTGCAAGCAGCGTTGGGCGGGCCCTCGCACTTGTAGCGCGTCCGGGTGTGAGCCGGCCGAGTTGCATATTCTGGAGCTCTGCCGGTGCGGCTGTGAATTTGCTACGTGGTTCCGACGCCACATGAAGGTGCTATATGTCACTTCCTGTGTCCCCTATGTGGAGCTACATAGCACTTGCCGCTATGAATATAAATCGGTATCGGTGATGTAGATGTGGGGTGGGAGAGTTATCAAGCACGTAAAGTTTGGTGCAGATGTGATCATGTACACTGAAGTTACAACAACTTCCTGTGTCATGGCGAAGAGTTCATCTTTGACGCCACGCCACGGACACGCCCATTGACGAAAACTCACAGATAGCAAAACTTTTCATCATGTTCATCATCATCATGGGTCATAACAATCATCAATACCTTTTAGAAGGCACAGCAGAAATTTGAAATCGATCCGCCTAAATCCCTAGGAGAAGTTCGTTAAAGAATGGAGTGCCATAAAATTCAAAATGGCCGACTTCCTGTTGACTTTAGGCTATGGGTTCTTGAGGCTTTTTTGTGCGTCTTGATATGATACATGTCCCCAGAAATTTTCGTGCATGTAGGTTGAACATGAACGAGGGGCTAATATTTTCCAATTTTCTAGGTGGCGCTAGCGAGTCATTTTGCCACGCCCATGCGCAAAACCCATAAAATACAAAATTTTTCACTAGTTCTGACATGTGTGCACTTCTGACAAGTTTATCTAAAAAAAAAAATTTCTTTACAATTTCAATAGGGACCTCGCACGGTTCATGTTCGGGCCCTAATAAAAATTATACAGCACACATAACAGCAGATGGTGGAAACTGAGAGTTTTTAGCAGCTATAGCTCCATAGAAAGAGAAGCTGTAAGGCAGGGTGAAGTTCTGCACACCCCTCAAACTCAGTGATCAGCAGGGGTGGTGATGGCGCAATGGATAAGATACCTGCCTTTGGTGTGCGAGACCCGGGTTAAATCCCCCACTGTGACCCATCCACCATTGTGTCCCTGAGCAAGACACTTAACCCCTTGTTGCTCCAGAGGTGTGTGACCTCTGACATGTATAGCAATTGTAAATCGCTTTGGATAAAAGCGTCAGCAGGTTAAATATTGTTACGAAACACATTCTGCAAGTTTCGCAACCGGACAACCTGAGCTGAGAAGGAACATAAGTTTGTATTATGGAGTGTAGGTAGATGGGTGCAGACCCAGTAGTCACTCTGTATGCAGGATTAGGGACTTGAATTTGATTCTGGAGGCCACGGGGAGCCAGTGGAGGTCACTGAGTGATGGAGTGACATGAGTCCTTTTGGGCTGATCAAAAACCAGACACGCTGCTGCCTTCAGATACATTTGTAGGGGTTTCACCGTACAAGCTGGGAGACCTGCTAGGAGGGCATTTATTCATCAACAAGCTTTATACAACTTTATATATGTAAAGTCCATTGATGATACAGAGAAAATTTGGTGGCAATCCGAGCTACAGTGTAGGAGGAGATGTAGAAAATGTGTTTCCATTATAGCAAGCCCACTCAAGATTACAGACATCACGGAGCATTAATATTTTTCTTTCATATTAGACTCTATAATACTTTTATTGAAATATACACTATGTAAATACTAGTATTATTAACCATACTATTTCATTAAAATGGTTTGAAAATATAGATGCCACTAAAACTACAATACAATACTCTCTCTTGCTACTGTTTAACATGTCAACAAACAGCATGGCTCCACAAAACAGAGAGAGCGAGAGAGTGAGAGCGAGATCATTTACACTCCCGGCTCCGTACCTTTTGATCCAGCGCAGCCAGCCGCCATATTGGCGTAATAACCGTGGATAATAAAGCAGCATGAAAGCGGCTACATGACAACAACCGCAATCCATAGCCTGGTATCAACCGATCCAGCACAACAGTTTGTCCCATACACGGAGCTGCAGCACACAGTCACGATGATTAACGATGCTTCACTCACCAAAGCAGGCTCACTTCAGCAGAAAGGCGCAACAGTGGCTTTTCCTCTGGTCAAACTTCTGGAGGACTGAAGTTTTTCAGAGAGCCCGCAGACTCGTTGCGGACCCACAGTGCTGTTTAACATTTTCCACAGAGTTTAATAAACGTTACGATTCGACCGTCACTGAGCTCGTAGCTGTTTCCTCCACCTGTTTGTTGGGCAGCCATGTTTAACCCTTTAAAGTAAGCTCAGTTTCACAGCATCGTCCAGATAACTCCCGCTGGTGTCATGTTTTGCAATCCTCTCAGAAAGATGAAGACAGGTGTGAGATGATCTCCCTCAAAGCCAGAGGTGCTGATCAGCTCACACGCAGCGCTGTCAGTGAGACAGTGTCCTTTTAACTTTAGCTTGCTCTTAGCGATGTTGCTAACCTGTTGCTATCTGTAGACTAGCACGGCTCTCACACAAAACTGTGTAGCAGATTGACAAACTTATTATAAACCAGCCAGGCTACTGACTGTCTGTATAATTATTAAATTACACCTTTCTGTCAGCTGCAGCTTGTGGCTAAGTTACCTCCAGAGAAAAACACAGGCTGGAAGCAGCTGCCTGACTCGTAGCTCCGCCCCTCTCTGTCTGTTAGGCCCGTCCCTTAACCAATCACAAGTTTAGAAAGGTGACAGGCATCTACATGAACGAACCTGAGGTGCAGTTGTTGGTGTAGAGGGAGAAGAGCAGTGGGGAGAGCACACACCCCTGGGGGGCGCCAGCACTGGCGCCCCCCAGGGGTGCCCCCCATGTGATGGGGTGCCCCCCATGTGATGTTCCCCAGCCTCACCTGCTGACTCCTGTCAGTCAGGAAATCTGTGATCCACTGACAGGTGGAGGCTGGCACAGTGAGCTGGGTGAGTTTGGTGCTGAGGATGTCCGGGATGATGGTGTTGAACGCCGAGCTGAAGTCCACGAACAGGATCCTAGCATATGTCCCTGGAGAGTCGAGGTGTTGCAGGATGTAATGCAGTCCCAAGTTGACAGCATCATCCACTGACCTGTTAGCCCTGTAGGCAAACTGCAGGGGGTATGTACATCAAACTGTCCAGGTATATCTGGGGCACGTATCTGAACATATCCTGTGAGTTTTGTGATGATTGGCACCTACGGTTGCTTATTTTGAAGTTTCATGTTTCCAGCTCACGGGAATTTGAGCCGGTGCGGCAGACAAAAAATAATAATAATAATAATAACTAAAACACACAAACATGGAAGGGTTCTACCGCTACGCAGTATGAACCCTAATATAGCCGCAAGCGGCGATTCGCGTTTATCATTTATCCAGGGTTGCTTACTAGCTTTAGACGTAGGCCTAACCTTTAGAGGAGCAGTAATATTTAGTGACGACAAGCAGATATGATTGAAGTGATCGACCAGATTGTTGGTGTTGGAATCAGGCAGGTGTTGGCTTTGGCTCTGAAAGAACGCGCAAAACTTTGAAACACTTTGTTCATTAAAGATGCGAGAACACACGGAGCTTGGTGAGGCGGCATGAGTAACAGGCGAATCACAGCTAAAAACAATACATCTGTGGTCAGATATGGTCATGTCCACTAATTCCACAGAGGAAACACTGACACCCAGGGTAAAAACCAAGTCCAGTGTATGACCACGGTTACGTGTTTGCCCTTTGACATGTTGTTTGAAGTTAAAAGAAGTGGCCATATTTAAAAAGTTAGTTGCATTAACATTGGTGGGGTCATCAACATGAATATTAAAATTGCCACAAAGAACAATTCTGTCATAATTTAAAACCAGAGTAGATAAAAATTCAGGAAGTTCTGATAAAAATCCTCCAGGCGGTTTTGGGGGGCGATAAATTATAACAAATATGATAGGTTGCAGCCCTCCAACTTTAAGAGTGAGAACTTCAAAGGAGTTAAATTCATCACAGCGTACTTGATGACATTTTAAATTTTTCCTATACACGCTCACTAGCCCACCACCACGACCACTGACCCTCGGTTGACTAAAACAATCATATTGAGGCGGACACAGTTCAGCTAGCTGGCTATAGTCATTCATCTGCAACCAGGATTAAGTTAAAACATAAAATCTAGATTTGCAGACCAGATAAAATCATTTAAGATAAAAGTCTTACTTGACAGTGATCTCACATTGAAGAGAGCCATTTTAAATGTGTTTGTTCTGGGTGCTGGAGTTGCTTAAGAGATTACTATTATTTCTGTGTGGGATGTGCACATTTCCGTTTCCTGGTCTATGCATGATGCTGACAGGAATAGAAGTCTGTGAAACAGCGCTGGGAGCAGACGGCTTTACATGCCAGCAGATGGAGACAGTTGTTTGTGGCAGTGAGGTAGAGATCTGTTCAGTGAGCGGTGGTGTGTCCAGGTGTGCTGCATGAATGATTAGTCATTCACGTAAGTCATGTGTGGACCGCACCACATGCTGTATGTGAGCAGCTAACATTTCTGAGCCCCGTTTGTTTGGGTGAAGTCCGTCTGTCTTAAAAAGAGACATTCTTTTCCAGAAAATATTAAAATTAAAATCTCAACTAAAAAGGGACAGACTAAAGAGAATAAGAGTCCATTTTTAAGGTGGCTTTAAAGTTGCAGAATTATTTGTCTGTGTGAAAAACAAATTTGGTGCTTCTAATTTTCAAATCAAGCACAATTCAACGTAACTAGTTAGCTTGCGCTATAGCAGATTTCTGGCTTGATAAATACATAAATGATACAAACGTATGAAAGATGTGGAATATTTTAAGGATTGTTGAAAAACTGACACTAAACTGCATTGCTGGCTTTAATTTGCATGAAGAAGTATAAAGGACTAGGTCTAAATGATCCAATTTTGATTTAAAATTTGAATAAACCTCATATTCCTAAAGTTTGTCGTCGTTTTTTTTGTATGAATGGGAATACAACCTACACTCACCTAAAGGATTATTAAGAACACCACACTAATACTGTGTTTGACCCCCTTTCGCCTTCAGAACTGCCTTAATTCTACGTGGCATTGATTCAACAAGGTGCTGAAAGCATTCTTTAGAAATGTTGGCCCATATTGATGGATAGCATCTTGCAGTTGATGGAGATTTGTGGGATGCACATCCAGGGCACGAAGCTCCCGTTCCACCACATCCCAAAGATTCTCTATTGGGTTGAGATCTGGTGACTGTGGGGGCCATTTTAGTACAGTGAACTCATTGTCATGTTTGAAATGATTGGAGCTTTGTGACATGGTGCATTATCCTGCTGGAAGTAGCCATCAGAGGATGGGTACATGGTGGCCATAAAGGGATGGACATGGTCAGAAACAATGCTTAGGTAGGCCGTGGCATTTAAACGATGCCCAATTGGCACTAAGGGGCCCAAAGTGCGCCAAGAACACATCCCCCACACCATTACTCGACCACCACCAGCCTGCACAGTGGTAACAAGGCATGATGGATCCATGTTCTCATTCTGTTTAAATTCTGACTCTACCATCTGAACGTCTCAACAGAAATCGAGACTCATCAGACCAGGCGACATTTTTCCAGTCTTCAACTGTCCAATTTTGGTGAGCTCTTGCAAATTGTAGTCTCTTTTTCCTATTTGTAGTGGAGATGAGTGGTACCCGGTGGGGTCTTCTGCTGTTGTAGCCCATCCGCCTCAAGGTTGTGCGTGTTGTGGCTTCACAAATGCTTTGCTGCATACCTCGGTTGTAACGAGTGGTTATTTCAGTCAAAGTTGCTCTTCTATCAGCTTGAATCAGTCGGCCCATTCTCCTCTGACCTCTAGCATCAACAAGGCATTTTCGCCCACAGGACTGCCGCATACTGGATGTTTTTCCCTTTTCACACCATTCTTTGTAAACCCTAGAAATGGCTGTGCGTGAAAATCCCAGTAACTGAGCAGATTTTTAAATACTCAGACCGGCCCGTCAGGCACCAACAACCATGCCACGCTCAAAATTGCTTAAATCACCTTTCTTTCCCATTCTGACATTCAGTTTGGAGTTCAGGAGATTGTCTTGACCAGGACCACACCCCTAAATGCATTGAACCAACTGACATGTGATTGTTGATTAGATAATTGCATTAATGAGAAATTGAACAGGTGTTCCTAATAATTCTTTAGGTGAGTGTATAATGTCTGACAAATGTGGAGTATTTAAAGGTCTGATTGGAGTTTGCAGTTGAAAGTAGATAATATTGATATAATCAACTTTTACAGTACAACGAATGCAAAACTTCTGCATTTACCCCATCTTTATAGGGGCCATTATACAGCAGCCAGGAAGCAGCTTGAAGTTCAGTGCCTTGCTCATGGGCACTTTACGCAATGGTCTGTGCTGGACTTGATTTGTTGACCCTTCAGTTCACCAGCAAAGTCCCTTTAGACTGAGCACATTAATAAAATACTTGGAAAAAGACGCGTGTGTGTATATAAGCATCCTGCAGTGCTTGCAGAGACACAGACAGAATGAATAGACTTGTTTTTCCTTATATGGTGGGACTCTTAATTAAAAAAAACAACTAGGTAATCCCTCGTGTGTTGTTAACATACAGTGACCATTGGGGGTTTTTATTTTGAAAAGCAAGCATAATCATGAACTTCCTGTGAAGATGCAGTTACTGTCTGGGGACTGTCTGGGGCTTTTGTTTTGAAAAATAAGACCCATCCCTAGTTCCCTGTTGAGATGAAGTTAGTCTACAGGGCCCTTTTTGAAATACTCTCATTTCCTGAGTTCCCTATTAAATACAGTTACCCTTCAAGGGAACTCGAACTGCGTCTGTTACGACACTATGGGAACGCCTCTAGGCGTAGCAGGTCTGAACGTGAATGAAATCACTCCAATCCTATTGGCTTGTTGCTAGAACGGTAAGGTGTGACGGAATAACCGGAGGAGTATAAAGCACACCTGTACACACTCATCATTAGCTTTTTTCTATTCAGTAGGCGCTCTGTTGTTTGAAGAAAGCTCCAGTCCTACAAGCAGTGTGTCTTACCTGAAGAAGAAGTCTACCAGCATGTCCGGCAACCAGATGTACAGAAGGTGTGTTTTTTTTTTTGTCCGACTCCGAGGAGGCGGACTTGCTCAGTGGACGATGACTTTCGGGTGTCGGGTGACTATGACTGCTGCTGGAGGTGGTGACTAGAGCCGTGGCTAAGCTCAACATCAACTGGCCACAGGAGGAGCAGACACCATAGGCTAGTGGTAAGCTTGATGAAAGGTTTCTTAAGCACCACGCGCCACCTCCACGCCGGTCTCTGCCATTCTTTCCTGATTTACATGTTGAACTGAGTAATCATGGGGCAGACCCTTCTCTACACGGCTTTCCAAATCCCTATCACTGAATTACAATAATGTGATGGGGGTTAGGGACCGTGGCTATGGGAGGATGCCTCGGATGGAGGATACGCTTGCGAGCTATCTCTCCCCTCGACTGGGTCCTCCCTGGAGAAGCCGGCGTTACCCTCCAAGCCATGTCACACCACATCTACTCGTGGGGAAGGCGTACATGGCAGGTGCGAGCTTGCACACCATGGCAATGCTTCAAGCCTACCAAGCCAACCTGCTACAGGAGATGGTTCAGAGGGGGGTCCCTCTGAGGAAGATCTGGTGGAGCTTCGCAGAACCACGGAGCGTTAGACGCAGGGTGAAGCATTCCGCCAGTACCTCCCTTGCCGGTCTGGACCCAAGGCAGCTGAGGCTGCCAGGCGTAGGTCCCTTCCCTCTACGAGCTCCTACGGAGAGGAGAGGAAGCAGAGTGTCGCTTCTTGGGGGCCCCCCCGAGGAGCTGGGGCAGCGAGACAGCGCTCTCACCCTCAGCCTTCTGAGAGACGCGATCTGAGGACCGTCATCCAGTCCCGACAGAGCTCAGGGAAGACCGGGGTAGGGGAGTCAGGAAGTTCATACTCTGCTGAGGAAAGGGGCCGTGGAACGTGTCTCCCCCCCAGACAGAGACGCCGGTTCTACAGCCGGTACTTCATAGTCCCCAAGAAGGACGGAGGGCTGCGCCCTATTTTGGATCTGCGGGTTCTAACCGGTCTCTGAGGAGATTCAGGTTCAAGATGCTCATCATCCCCGCCATCGTGACACACATCCAATCCGAGGATTGGTTCGTCACGATAGATCTAAAGGACGCCTATTTCCACGTCTCCATCCGTCCTTCTCACAGGAAGGACCCCTCGTTCTGGCTCATCTGCGGCGTTTAGGGCTGAGGCTCAACGCAAAGAAGAGTGTGCTGGCGCCCACCCAACGGACTACAATCCTAGGGGTAGTATGGGATTCGACAACGATGCGGGCACAATTGTCTCCGGCACGTGTCGACACCATGTTGGCTGCCGTGAAAGGGGTGAAATTAGGCCACGCCATCACTATAAACACTTTTAACGAGTGTTGGGTCTCCTGGCGGCTGCGTCCAGCGTAATACCATCTGGACTGCTGCACATGAGACCCCTGCAGTGGTGGCTAAGGACCAAGGGTTTTTCCCCGAGGGGAAATCCTCTCCGTCTGATTTGGGTTACGCGCAAGTGTCTTCGTTCCCTATCAGTTTGGAAGGAAACTTGGTTCCTGTCCCAGGGGCCCGTGCTGGGAGGGTCTTGTCGCCGGCTGGTCATTTCGACAGACGCCTCCCTCACCGGCTGGGGCGCGGTCATGGACGGCCGCTTTGCAAGGGGATCCTGGCAGGTGCATCAATCCGAGTGGCATATCAACTGTCTCGAGATGTTGGCGGTGTTCCAGGCTCTAAGGAGTTTCCTGCCCGATCTCCAAGGCCACCACGTCCCGGTTCGTTCCGACAACACAGCGATGGTGGCCTATCTGAATCACCAGGGCGGTCTGTGCTTGCGCCCTCTGTACAGACTGGCGCGTCAGATCCTCCTGTGGTCCCAGCAGAGGTTACTATCGCTCAGGGCGATGTATCTCCCGGGGACGCAGAATCAGGGAGCAGACCTGCTGTCGAGGCAGGGGCTGAGGCCCGGGGAATGGAGACTTCACCCCGAAGTGGTGGAGCTCTTATGCGAAGAGTTCGGCCCCATAGAAGTGGATCTGTTTGCGTCTCAAGAGACTAAGCACTGCCCGCTATGGTTTTCTGTCATTCCTCCAGCCCCGTTGGGTCTGGACGCCATGGTACATTCGTGGCCGAGGCTACGTCTGTACTCTTTTCCCCCAGTCGCTCTGCTCCCGGGGGTTCTGGAGCAGGTCCGCCAGGAAAATGTCGACCTACTGCTTGTAGCCCCGTTCTGGTCAACCCGGGTGTGGTTCTCGGACATCATGATCGCTCCTGGACGGCCCGCCGTGGCGGGTCCCTCTGAGGAGAGACCTGCTGTTCCAGGCGCAGGGCCGGGTTCTTCACCCTTGCCCCGCCATATGGCGACTGTGTACTGGCACAGTACCTAGAGGCGGGTCTAACAGCCGGAGCAGTCGAGACCCTCCTCAGCTCCAGGGCCCCGTCCACACGGATCCTCCATGGTGCCCGGAGGATGAGACCGGCGACTCGGTCCAAGGCTCCCACTTGGGATCTGGCGGTGGTTCTTGGGGTGTTGGCTGAGGCTCCCTTCGAACCCCTGGAGTCAGCTGAGGCTAAGCACTTGACCCTCAAGATGGCCTTTCTCCTTGCTATCACCTCTCTGAGGAGGGTGCGGGATCTCCAAGCGCTTTCGGTTTCCCCGCAAGCCTGGAGTTTGCCCCGGGGAATATTAGGGCTATCCTGCACCCTCGTTCAGGATACATCCCTAAAGTGCCTTTCTTGTGCGGCAGGGTCCACAGTGCTGCAGGCACTTCATCCTCCACCTCATGTGACGGCGGAGGACGGGAGACTTCATCTGCTCTGCCCTGTCAGAGCACTGAGTATTTACACTCTGAGGTCCTCCCGTTGGAGGAAGGCTGACCAGCTGCTAGTGTGTTTTGGGTCCCCCAGGGCCGGGCTCCCTGCATCCAAACACACTATTAGCAACTGGATTGTTCAGACTATTTCCCTGGCCTATCAGGTGCGCGGTTTGCCTTCACCTGTGGCTGTGAGGGCTCATTCTACCAGAGGCATGGCGGCCTCTCGAGCCCTCCTTTCCGGGGCCTCTGCAGGATGTTTGTGTAGCGGCTGGCTGGGCCACTCCGCACACATTCATTCGGTTTTACAGTCTTGACCTTCCTTCGGCACCTGGCACTCGTGCGCTCTCCTCTTAATCGTGCCACTTTATTGCACACTGGGGCAGGCGGGGTTTTCGGCACGGTTTAGTGGGTATCTCGTTCCCATAGTGTCGTAACCGACGCAGTTCGAGTTCCCTCGAAGGGGAACGTCACGGGTTATGTATGTAACCCTGGTTCCCCGAGAAGGGGAACGAGACACTGCGTCAGCCCGCCGCACCTCTCTCCCCACCTGAAGCGCCTGCTTCATAGTTTAAGCTAATCATGAGTGTGTACAGGTGTGCTTTATACTCCTCCGGTTATTCCGTCACACCTTACCGTTCTAGCAACAAACCAATAGGATTGAAGTGATTTCATTCACGTTCAGACCTATAGTGTCGTAACCGACGCAGTGTCTCGTTCCCCTTCTCGAGGAACCAGGGTTACATGCGTAACCCGAGACGTTACTGCCGGAAACTTTTATTTAAAAAAGAGGTCAATCTAATGTTGCCAGTTAAGAAACAATTACTTTGTGGGGCTTTTACTTTAGAAAACTAGGCTGAGTCTTACCTTCCTGTTTGCATAGAGAGGGGGATTTAATTTTGAGAAGCCTTGCTCATCTTGACTTTCTTGTAATGTCGTGTAAGAAATTCACTTTCAGTGTGAACTTTTACCAACATTTTTGTTATCAACAAAAACAGACACCAATTAGAATGTGCGTCAGAGATCGGTGCAAAATACAGTCCCACTCTGTTACCAGAACAGAGACCCGAGCTGACATGAAACCATGTAACAACTGACTTTCACCTCCTTTTGGACCTCCTTTTATAGCTCTGTTTCTTAGCTTCACATACTCTCTTGGCTCTCTTTTCTGCTGATCTGGAGCTGGGAAAGTCCAAGATTTTCACGTGCCTCAGTCGCCACTACGACCGCCGCTTTCCATCCTTTCAGCTTTTTAGTGGATTTTTATCTCTTTTATTTCACTATGACTTCTCTCTGTTTTCCAATCTTTCAGCGTTTGGTGGACTTTTATTTAACTATGATTGTTTCTGACTGCACTGCTGTCTGGTTGTTTGACTGCACGGCTCCTCCTCTCTGTGTCCTTTGCATGCCCTCTGCTCCCCCTTACTGAAGTAACCTCTTTAAATGTGCATGTGGCACCAATGATTAATCAGTTCATTTTAATTTAGTTATAAACCCCTGGACTTTAATAGCTACTGTGTTTCAGAAGGATTTCTGCTGAGGTCCAAAAGGTTCTGCACATTCAAAATCTCTCCCACATATCTGTTTTCTCATTGCAGAATAACTTGGTAATGTTTAGAGACAAAAGGTGTAATATTATTGGAATAAAATTGCAATCTAATGAGAATAAAGTCATAATATTTCAACCAAATCTTCCTGCTGTGTACTCTTCTGTACATTACCCTGAGGTTGTGCTGATTCTGTTGTCACTGAAACTGTGGTGTAAAAATTCCAGCTTTATTAATCACAAAGGTATACGCAAAAAGGAAAGTTCCTGATGCATGTCTCAAAGAATGAATGCAAATAGTGACTGACAGGAAAAATAGGATTTATATCACTCTGCTGCTTCCTGAATTCTCAGCAGCATCCGGAAAGTCTCGGTATCTACAGGACGACATGTCAGGATGACCTCTGTGAAATCAGAGCTCTTTGTATACAAGAAATCCTTTATGTAGGACGTGAGCTGTACTTTTTACATAGGCTACGGCTTTGCTACTTTGCGCATGATTTATATACCCGAT
Source organism: Micropterus salmoides (assembly GCF_014851395.1). Taxonomy (NCBI): domain Eukaryota; kingdom Metazoa; phylum Chordata; class Actinopteri; order Centrarchiformes; family Centrarchidae; genus Micropterus; species Micropterus salmoides. The sequence goes on along the minus strand of NW_024040041.1, from coordinate 36,078,839 downwards.
TGACTTCCATTTCATTGGCAATAAATAAATTGCTTTATTTTTAAGAATGGGTTTGGTCATTTTTAAATTTAGTAGTAAGGGGTATTAAAGAAATGTATCGCGTTCTTTCACAAAGGTTTTATGAAAAACATTTGATTTCATGCATATACAAGGATCAGAAAACCTTTATTAATCTTAACCTTTTCATTTCACATACTGACTATGAAAACGGGAAAGAGTTTTGCTAGTAATCCTTTAATACAGGTAGTAAATAGTGACTGTAAGAAACACAAGACATTTTTTCTGTTTCACAGTCAAACTTTATTACAGTGTTGACAGATACAAGGCTTTTACAAGGCATTTGAATGTATGTATGTATGTACGAATGTATTTGTGACAAATCCATGAGAAACTGTGTAGATCTTATTTTGACATTGTAAACATTTTCTAGTAGACACCCAAAATTATAAACGTAAAACCCTGAAAATGACCACAGAACTTTATCAAACATTCATTAACATCACTGTAGAAAAAACCATTTCAAATAGTTTATGTGATTATGTGACAGCAAGTTTAACAGAAGAACCCATATACCACTGATGCTTTCTGATATTACCATTAGTAGAACTGTTAGAGAATTAATCAACTTGTTATATATATTGTCAAAAAGAGAAAATAGTTAAAGAGGCCACCACCAAAATGATTTAGCAACATTGTTGGACTGTGCTTTCCCACTTCAGTGAGTGGAAAAACTTCCTCAGCCTTTAACATTATTAACACACAGGTACACAGTGCTGCCTTTATTGCCTGCGTTGATGTTTCTTTTGACGACAGTGGCACCAGCCTTCTCATACAGTGGAACAGCAGCTGGGTTGAGAAGCAGGGTGCTGCCCTCAATGGGATTGTTGTCTCCCTCTGTCGTGTGCCACAGGTACACCTTGTTACCTCCGGTCCCCTCGTTGAGGTTAACATTCACTGCCGTGTAATTCTGCTGCTGAAGTTCCTGATACTCCGTGCCATTGGTGGAGATTTGCAGATCCGTGAGTGCAGTCTTGGGGTTAGTGGTCTGGCGGTACCAGATGAAGACAAAGGCTCCCCCTGCACCTCTATTGGTATCTTCATCCATACGGATGTAACCTTCCTGAAAGTAGTCGCTGTCTGACGTGTAGCAATCAGTGGCAGTGACATCACAGATGTACGTTTGCGTCTTTCTCTTCACCCAGCCATAGATCCGGCTCCCTCCAACATTGCGGTTCAGATCACAGACCAGTCTCTCCCAGCCATGGCAAAACTTGCGAGCTTCCCCTGCTGCATCTGTAGTGATATCAATGTCCACTATGGGAGTATCGTACTTTGAGTTGCCTCTGAAGTACCAAAGGTAGAGACGATTACCTTTTGCTCCAGCATTTAGGTCTTTAGGGATCTTCTTGTAACCTGACTCGGCCAATCCTACTGCCATTTCATCATTGAATGAAACTTGAACTCTGGTGATGGGGGCTGAGTTGCTTAATTTTTTGTACCAAATATAGATAACGTTTCCTCCTGCCCCTTTGTTCAGATTTACATTGATTTTCTTGAAGCCTTGTGATTGGAGCATTTGCTCCTCAGCTTCATCAAGAGACACATTAAGGTGTGTGATGTTGTTGGCCATTGTAGGTAACTGCATAGAAGACAGATAAATCATGGGTAAGCAGAACAGAAAAAGTTAGCAGCATGCCTTTTCAGATGAGCTCCAATAAAACAATGACAAACTAAAATATCAGTTGTCAAGTGGATCACCATAATGACTAATAAAATAAAATGAATAATTACCCATTTACCCTATTTACACTGAATATAATCAATTAAGATCTGACATTTAAAAATGTCAGGTCCATAACAAGAAAATAAAACATTCTTCAAAACACTTACATATCTGCTGACAGGGAATGTTAGGCAGTAAGAAGTCAACTCATCTGCTGGATTCTGCTGTTCTTGCCACACATAAGCAGCCTTTATATAGAGGAGAGATTCTGTGGCTCATTGTGCAATCACTACCTGAGAGGAGTGGTATTCCAAAGAATTCTAGCTTGTGTGCTTGTTGTGGCAGGAATTGAAATATTTGTCGGTTTAGAAAAAACAGAATTCTTTGGAATAGCAGGCGAGGCAGCGAAACAGTTTTTCACACTATGATGGATAAAGCAACGCTATGTAATTCACCACTATCGTAAATAAGGACAGCTGTATGTGTGCATTTGTTATGATTACATAACGATGACAAACTAGCAAATCGACTACTTTACTGACACAGCCAAACATCAAGCAAGCGCGACAATAGAAGATACAGCAATACTCCTTACCAGGGGCAATTCTAGGATCAGACCTTTCTATCCCTAACCCGTGTTGGGTGGATGTTGTCCCACGTCTGAGCTCAGAGTCGGTTCAATGGACTGTGCATCATTCTGACGCCACTTTGTGGGGACAGAATTTCTGTCTAACCTCCAAACTGGACACCACCACCGTACAGATTGCTACCAGAAATCCATTCATTCATTTAAAAAGACAACAAGGATTTCAAATGGTTTTTCAGGTTTCATCAAGAAAAACAAAATCTATCACAAGAGGAGGTGAAAGCACTCACGGAACTGATGAATAACCAACAGATTGTAATTAAACCTGCTGACAAAGGGAGCTCAGTGGTAATTTTAGGGAGGGAACAATATCACAGAGGTGCATCGCCAGTTAACAGATAAAAATGATTACAAGAAATTGGAAAGACCAATCTATTTAGAATCCATCCCACTGGTGCATGACATATTGGAGACTTTAAAAAGCAAAGGATTTATTAACAATAAGCAAAAGCAATATTTAAAAGGAGACGCTCAATTGAGAGAACAGAGGTTCTACATTTTACCCAAGATCCACAAAGAACCGGACAAATGGAGTAAACCGTTTGAGGTGCCTCCGGGTAGGTCCATTGTCTCGGACTGCAGTAGTGATAGCGTCAAAAACCTAAAAATTTTTCACGATGGACGTTGACAGCTTGTACACAAATACTGACACCAGAGCAAGGTTATCGGCAATGAATAAAGTGTTAAACGACTTTTAACAGGGAATATTATTTGCTAATAAAAGGCACAGCAATGGGCAAACGATTTGCCCCAGCCTATGCAAATATTTGTATGGCCAATTGGGAGGAAGAAGCTCTGTCTAAATGTCTGAAGAAGCCTCTGAATTTCCTGAGATATTTGGATGATATTTGGGGAATCTGGACTGATTAGAGGGAAGATTTTGAACACTCATGACCCTTCCATTAAGCTGAAGCACGTAACTGGCGGGCAATCTATCGATTTTTTTGGATACCACAGTGTATAAAGGAGCTTCGTTTACACAGGATCAAAAATTGGACATCAAAGTGTACTTAAAAATCACAGATACACATGCCTTATTGTTTTCACCCCAAACATACCTTTAAGGGCATCATAAAACACAGTTATTGCGATTTTACCGGATATGTACACAGGAAACGATTTTCGGGAAGCAGTCAACATTCTGTTTGCAGCGTTACGGAAACTACTCCAGGTCTTTTCTGAGTTACTGCCGCAAGTCATTCCACATTGGTAAACAAGCAAAACAATAAGAAATGATTCCTCACTTCTTTTTAATCAATCAGTGCAATATTGAACAGCAAATTTAAGGCCAATTTTAAATCAATAATCGAAGATTTGGGTGTTCTACAGAACCATCAAATAATCTCGGTTTATCGGAGAAACAAGGACCTCTCTCAAGGACCTATTGGTCAACACTAGACTCAAGCCCACGCGAAAACCCAAAACTGATTGTCTATTTGATCTTCTGTTGTAAATGTGGAATGCAGTACATTGGAGAGACATAAAATTCAATCTCAACTCGGATGATGCAACACAGATACAATATTAAATACAGGAGGGAGATTCATACTCCTATAGTTAATCATTATGTCACACATGGCTTACAAAATCTGAGAGTTTCAGGGATTCAAAGTAATTCATCCTGGACAGACGCTGAAAGAAAGAAAAAATGGAAAGGAAATGGATCCATTTACGAAGTAATAAAAAAGTAAATAAAAAATATAACTAACGATTGGACAATCCTACATTTACTTTTCAAGGCATGTCAGAGAAACCCAATAACTATAATCCATGTATCTACTGACCACTGCAGGATTATGATTATTATTCTGATTGACAATATTAATAATTGTATCCCCTGCCCAGCAACTATCCTAACCTCAACCACCTCTGTCCTCTTGCCAAAACCCAACCTTGACAAAATAAATATCAATGTGTGCATTTAAAAGCCAATAAATATCAATATAACTGCATATATAAACAAACAAGTATCAATATACTGCATTCAAAAACATAAATATCATTGACAGAGGGTAAAATCATATAAATATCAATTAACACCTACACTTCAGGGGCATATAAAACTTTAGCTCTTTAAAAAGTACACATCTATATAATTGTACACAGCATTAAGAATCTTAGAAATCAATTAATACCATTAAAAACAAACTAATATTATTTAAAAATGTACTGAAACATGGGGTGTATAGAGCTAAGCTCTAGGAGTAACTACTAACTAAATTATTCAAAGTTCAATGGAAAACACCTTTAAAACCAAATAAATATCATCAAATAATGGATTAAAAAATATTTTCCTATAGCTGATTAAGGATAGAAGAGAGAGGTCAAAAGTACAGTACTTTATATTAGACTGGGATTCACAGGAGACAACTGAGCCAAGAGGAAGAGCCTCCACCTCCCTCACTGAAAACCAATCCCCCCCCCCAATCCCCATCTAGGTCACCCTTATCTCCAGACACCCTTTCTCCCCTCTACCCCCTGTTGGACTTCACTGATCACATGGAAGACCTGGTTAGAGCTGGGACCAAATTTACCCCCTGCACCTTCCCTTGCTCCACTCCCATTTACCATAAACCCCCCTCACCGTCCACCTCCACCACTGGCTCTAAGTCCTCCAGGTTTGACACGTGTCACAAATACAGCGCCCAACCAGTCCTCCCGCTCCACAATGGCGAAAACGCCCAGTAAGCTCTGTCTGATATGTGCTGGGTCCAGGCTACAAGGAAAATAGCACTCATGACTCTTCCCAGGACAAACCGGGGCCCAGTGTGCTGGTAGTCTTCTCCATCTTTATCTTGATAGGTAACAGAAAAATCATGGTGAATGTGTTAAGAAAGAGGAAGCACTCGACATATCCTGCAAATTTAGTATTAATTCCTCGTCAGCCACAGCCTGTCGAAAAAAGTGGGCCAGATAATGTTTTTAACAAACTAAAATTAGCTTTGTTAAACGTTAGGTCTTTCGCAGGAAAAACATTTTTAATCAATGATTTTATAATCACTCAATCTTAATTTCATGTTTTTAACTGAAACTTCGTGAAGCTAGAGTGCATAAGAGAGGCGGTGGAGCTGCCATTTTGTTTAATGACTCCCTCCAATGCAAAAAGATGTCTTATGGGAATTTTGCTTCTTTTGAATATGTGGCTCTTCAGCTGAATTCCTCTTCTTGAGCTATTTTCTATATATCTAGAGGCCCCCTAAATACTGTGCAAACTTTTTTGATGACTTTGGTGAACTGCTGTCTATAATCTGTATTGACTTTGACTGTGTGGTTATTGTTGGTGATTTTAACATCCATGTTGACAACACCCAGGACAGAGGGACTAAAGAACTGTGTTGTGTTCTTGATAATTATGGACTGACTCAACATGTGACGAAGCCCACGCACAATAAGGGGCACACTTTGGACTAAAATGGTTTGAATCCTACTTAAAGGATAGAGACTACTTTGTGTCTATAGGTAATCACACATCTGAGCTGACAAAAATGACATGTGGAGTTCCCCAAGGCTCCATTTTAGGACCTCTTTTGTTTAACATTTACATGCTTCCACTGGCTCAGATTATGAAAAACAACTAAATATGTTACCATAATAATGCAGATGACACACAGATTTACATAACCATTTCACCAGGGGACTATGATCCCATACGGGTGCTGAGTAACTGTAGCAGGTCAACGGCTGGATGTGCCAGAATTTTCTTCAATTGAACAAGTATAAAACTAAAGTTATTGTTTTTGGAGCCAGGGAGGAACGATTGAAAGTCAGTACTCGACTTCAGTCTGTAATGTTAAGAACCACAAATCAAGCCAGAAATCTTGGTGTAGTCATGGACTCAGACCTGAATTTGAGGAGCCACATTCAGAAAATTACAAAGTCAGCCTACTATCACCTGAAGAATATATCAAGGATTAAAGGACTTATGTCTCAGCAAGACCTGGAAAAACTTATCCATACATTTATCTTTAGTTGACTCGACTACTGTAAAAGCGACCTTACCGGGCTCCCTAAGAAATCCATCAGACAGCTGCAGCTGATTCAGAACGCTGCTGCTCGAGTCCTTACTAAGACCAAAAAAGTGGATCACATCACTCCAGTTCTGAGGTCTTTACATTGGCTTCCTGTATGTCGAAGAATTGATTTCAAAATCCTGCTGTTAGTTTATAAAGCACTAAATAGTTAGTTCTCAGGTCTGGGGCAGGTCTGCTTTCTGTCCCCAGAGTCAAATCTAAACAAGGAGAAGCAGCGTTCAGTTATTATGCTCTGTATATCTGGAACAAACTCCCAGATAACTGCAGGTCTGCTGAAACTGTCAGTTCTTTTAAATTAAGACTGAAGACTTTTCTTTTTACCATTGCTTTTAATTAAATATTTACACGGTGAGAAATGAGTAGGTAATTGAGAGAAGATAATGAGAGTGAGATTGAACAGAGTGAAGGAAGTGGTCTTAAATCTCGCGCCTGAGTGATTTGCAGGAACCTCTGTCCACCTGTAAATGCGCAGGTGGGTCCAGAGTATAACTGGATCAAAGTGGCCTGCGGACAGACATGTCCTGGTTTCTCTGTAGTGTCTGAGGGTTTTTGGGGTTTCAGTGGACCCAAAGATTGCTATGGACCCGAGTACAGACTAGCTAGAGAGAGTAGATTAAGTTTACTTCTCTGTTTATTCTCTTTTCAAAATAATTGTAACTCAATTATTTGCTCAACTCCTCAGCCTGTTTTTATTTTCCATTTAACTCTTTCAACCCTGATTGTACAGTGCACTGTAACTTTTATTATTTTTTTATGTATTTTTTCCAATTTCCCTATGTTGCTTTTAAACTTTTTTATACTTCCCTGTTGCTTTTATGTTTTATGTAAAGCACTTTGAATTACCTTGTTGTTGAAATGTGCTATACAAATAAACTTGCCTTGCCTTGAGCAAGGCCGCCTACAACAGTAGCCTGAAGCTGCCAGCTACAACTACACTCAGGCCATGTGCTACTATACTATTCCTATTGTGTCCAGTCCACGCAAGAGGTATCATGCCATCAGGCACAGAAACCAGGCACTCCTCAAGCCTTTAAAACAGGCACCACCCACATCTGTTTACTTGTCTGTTGGGTCATGGAACTGCCAGTCGGCAGTCAACAAAGCTGACTTTATCACTGCCTATGCTAAGACATTATCTCTTGGGCTACTGGCGCACACTGAGACCTGGATCAAACCAGAAAACTCTGCTACCCCCGCTGCGCTGTCCACTATTTGCTCTTTCATCCACACCCCACAATCGTCTGGGAGGGGGGGGTGGGACTGGGATTCTTAATTTCCAACAAATGGAAATTCACATAGCTGCTACCTCCGAATCAATATGCCTCCTTTGAATATCATGCTATCCGCTCCGGTAAAGGTCTCTGTGATTGTCAAATACCGTCCACCAGGACAAATGGATAACTTTGTGGAGGAGCGAGACATGCTGCTGTCTTCGATACCACAGCATCACTGTCCCCTACTTGTCCTCAGTGACATGAACATTCACTTAGACAATTCGAACTCAGCAGACCTCCTGTCTCTGATTCAGTCCTTTGATCCAGATCCTTCCCGCCAGGCGATCCCACCGTCTCGGCGCGGATCACGGACTGTCTATCAGACATATCTGCATGGATGAAGGCTTGCCGCCTTCATTTAAACCTCTTTAAGACCGAATGAGCTACCACACGCCATCAGAGCAGGGGCGTCCCTCTCTAACTTCAAGAAGCTCTAGAAAACTCATCCCTTCCGAGAACACTTCCTCTTATAACACCTCTAACTCCTAACCTCTTACATGCACTTCCTGTCCTCTTCTTCTTCTATCCCCTACAATGATCTTGTATTGATTGCACTTTTTGTTAACTTCCTTCCCTAGGTATCTACCCCATTGATGTGATATGTACTGTGAGCTCTTACTAGTATGTATTGTCAGTTGTAGATCTGTAGTTGATGCTCTGTTGATGCTTGTATGTTATTCCTCAAATGTAAGTCACTTTGGATAAAAGCGTCTGCCAGGAGTAAATGTAAATGTCTCCTCTAGAAGACCGGGAATCAGGCCGACAGCTGGCAGGCTGGGGGTCAGGCAGACAGAGGCTAGCTGGTTAATGCTAATGAGCCGTGCCAAGGATGTGAACTGGTCGTAGGCTAATGACCCAGATCCTAATGGATCCGGGTGCAGACTCGTTACCAGCAGTCTGTTACACCAAGGACGTCTTTCCAACCCTTTTCTACTTGTACCCATAAAACTTGAGTTAGAATCCAGCCACTGGTTCTGGCAGTTCTCCCGCTGTTTCCTTTTAAATACCGGACTTCTTCTCTGCTTTCTTTCCTCGGTGCCTGTCTTTAATATTTTCACTGAAGACTTCAGGAGGATGGCCTACAGTTTCAGACAGGCTATTATTGCTCCCACCAAGGCGCAAAATGTAGCAAGAGAAGGTTTTCGACTTGGCGCAAATGAACTCAGCCCAGCTGCTGTGACAACGGCGTATGCCGTGATAGTAATTAGGTGCGCTGAGAGTCCAGACAGTTGTGACGCGTCGTGTCGATGAGTTTTACGGTTTAAACATCTAAAACCTGAGGCGCAGCCGCTTGCTCTGTTTGGGACTGTGAGCTGCACTTTACCGGAGCTGCTCAACTTAAGGTGCGTGCGGTGAGTGTTTTCCAGTTGGTTTCGGTTTCACATGCAGTCTGTGCAGTGTGTCAGTCAAACGGTCTAAAGGGGATCATTCCTGCAGAGCAATAAGTAATGCCCAGCAGAGTATAGGGCAGGTAGACTTAAAAGATGTTATGAATTATGGGAGAGATTCTGAATGTGCAGAAAGTTTTGAACAGGAGCAGGAAATCTGCTGAAACACAGCATTTATTAAAGTCCAGGAGTTTTTAACTTTAATTAAAATGAAGTCATTTGAGGTGAAAAGGTGCCACATGCACACCCCCATGCAAAAGACACAAACTAGGAGGGAAGACTGAATCATGCCTGCAGGTGTGCTGACTCAGCAGGGCTTTAATTAAATTAGAAAAGTTGATCTACAGGAGAAATATTGGCATAAAAGCAATAGCTACAGAATGCCTGAAAGCCTCACTGCATTATATTCTAGACATTTTTATATTTTGAATTGTCACCTGCTGAATTTTGTGTTCTCCTTTACATAAATAACGACAAGACGGGAATTTTAACCAGAATGCAGGAAATGAAGTCCTCAATGCTTATATTTTTCTGGGGGAGGACCCCCAGACCCTCCTCTTCAGTCATTTCCACTATTGAAACTAAACCAGTGCTGTTGCATTTTAAGACCTCTACTGTATACTGCAAGAAAACAGTCTCTGGGTTGACTCAGTTTCTGGAGGGGAATCGGTTTGGTCTCCTAATTTAGGCTCTGATGTTGAGGTTGACAAGTATGCTGATCACACTTATTCATTATTGACCACGATTACTGACTGTATTTCTATCCATACATGCTAAAATTGTGAGTTTGGCTGCTGAACATTTAAAACAATTCTTGAGGATAGGGGAGTGATGGCCCCTACCCCTGAAGTGGACTTTTTAGGGTTGGGCATGGGGCTGGGGGGCGCCATTTGAAAATCTCGCCATTGCTGGTCACACTCACATGTAAGTATTCCAGACAGCTGGATAATATTTACATATCCACTATTTATACATATTGTGAAAGAAAGAGAAGCTCTACATGCTTTCTCTCCCATTTTATATTAAAACATCCCGTTTCCCTCAGGGCCAGCTGTCAGAGGGCCAAATCATTCCACCTCAATGTCTTAACTCCTCTGGGCTGTGGCGCACCTGGAGACTCCTTATTTAGTAACCGTTTAGTCAAGATCAGATCAGTTATTCTGAAAAAGAAAAGAAAACTGTTGTATTTCAGCACCTCTGTGGAGCTTCTCCTTTGTTAATGAAATTTCATTCACTTGTTATTTATCAGAATCAGAATCAGCTTTATTTGCCAGGTATGCGTACACATACGAGGAATTTGACTTTGGATTGTGCATTGCTCACGATGTGCTTACTCATACAATAATAAAATCAGACACAGGCTACAGTGTAGACAACACAAATATACACACTATAAACAGAAACAATATAGACAGATTGAGACAATAATGCAGTGAGCAGAGTACAACGGATGCAGGAGTAAAATTATTATTATCATGTACATGTCGGACGTGGATGCGATATACAGGTACACATACATATACATGCATACATTTACACATGTACACAGTGTGATGGAGCATATTGCAATGGATGTTTATACAATATGACAATATAACAGTATGAACAGCACTGAAATCAGTGCTTCTTTGTTCGCCTTTGACAGTTTCTCCTCAGGCTCTTTCTGATTCTTGGGCTTCTTGCCTTTGACAGCTGTTTGATTCTCATAAATAATAAATAAAGTCATAAATAATAACTTGCAACACAAACTCATCAACTGATCTCACACTGCACATGCAAGGCACGAGAGGCTTGTATGATCTTAAAAGAATGAGACAGACATATCACAATATTAAAGTATATTGGGTTTATCAGCATTTTTATTAGGTTTATCCTAATAAATAAATTTTAATATAATCAAAACAGACAACACTAAAGATAAACATACAAATGTTTTCAGCACTCTTTACAGTTTGACACCAACTTAATTTACAGGGTTTTGATGTATCCATTCAACACAAGTAATGTTATGATGTTTTGTTGAGGGTTGCATTGATCTGATTTGTTGAATCAGTATCGGTGCCGACACTGACCTTATTTATTTATTATTTATTAATTAGGATCCCTATTAGCTGTAGCTGAAACACAGCTAGCAGAATACAGCTATTCTTCCTGGGGTCCACACAGACACCAAACTCTATACAGTGTAATTACAGAAAATCACACACACTAACACGACCAAGACAATACAACCATACACAATCACAATACAACACACTACATGACCCAGCTCTCATCAGTAAAACCAGAAGAAAAAGAAAATAAGAGAAACTTTTATCTAAACAATACATTGCTCTATCTGGAGTCTAAGCGTCCTAGGATGAGGTAAGCTATCCAACGAAGGTTAAAATGAAGGGCAACTGGACTTGGTTGAAGCTACTGGAAGACGTTTCGTCCCTTATCCAAAGGACTTCTTCAGTTCTGACTGACTGGCAGGGAAACTCAGCTATTTAACCTCAGTGGGGTCGTTATCTCGGGTCATCGATACCGCTGGTTCGTTAGTGTTCCTTGTTGCTGTGACGACAGTCGTTACAGTCGTTGAGACTACCTGTGGCCAAGACTGAACGACCATCGTTGGTATCTTCACCTGAGGCCAATAGGTTACGTTTGTTGAGTTTCCTGGGCAGTGATGAAAGGACAGCATTGTAAGTGGGGGATAAGTAAGGTAAGCTGTTTCCCCAGGAGATGCTGTTTCAATGACATTTTAAAGCTATTTTATCTGCTCTCCAGAATAATATGCTCAGGCAGAGTGTTCCATGCAACCATAGCTCTATAGATTACAGTTTTCTTCATCATGCTGGTTATCGTTTTGGGTAGTGTAAATCTACCCTCAGTAGCATGCACATCAGAGCTCCAACATTACTGTCTATGTAATACCCTTGGTAATTTAGTAACTGAAATCTTTTTTATGAAACAAAGCAAAGAGGCAGTACATCTATCTTTTACCTTTAACCAGGTTAAACAGCTATACATTGAATTTACATTTGTCCTATATGAGCATTGAAGTGTACAATGTGCTGCTTTATTCTGAGCAACTTGCAGTTTTTTCATCTGCGTCATCGAGGCACTGGACCAAACCACTGAGGAATATTCCAAATGAGACGGAACTAATGCTTTAGTAATCTGTTCCCTTGTATTTTTTGGTGAAAATTTAGAGCATCTCCTAATCACTAAAAGACCTCTTCCCATCTTACTCACCAATTTATCAATATGCACTGCCCATGATAAATTACTATCTATTGTAATACCTAAAAGTTTAATATCTTGAACTTGTTCAACTGCAGCATCATTAACATACAACTTTAATCTAGTGTCGCGGTGGCAGCCCGGCTGTTGGTGAGTGTCCTGTTTCTCCTGTGCCCTCTCTCTCTCTCTGTGTGTGTGCTCGCTTGCTCCGCAGCAGGGAGCCAGCCTGATAAGTTCTCCGGCGTTCTGGGTGCGTGTGACGGCTTTTTGGTTCAGTGCGCCCTGGTGTTTAAGAGGCAACCAGTGTCTTTCCAATCCGACGAGGTTAAGATCTGTTACTTCGCTGGGTTACTCCGCGACTTTGGCCTGGTACGCAGCCGTCAGTGAGGGCCAGCCTCCCGTTCTCTCCTCCTACTCCTCCTTTGTTGAGGAGATGCGGAGAGTCTTCGATTGCCCGGTGCGAGGGAGAGAGACGCCTGGTCGCCTCCTCTCCCTCCGCCAGGGTGATCGGAGCGTGGCGGAGTACTCGGTGGATTTCCGTATTCTGGCGGCCAACTCGGGTTGGAACAATGAGGCTCTCCGGTGCGTGTTCCTGGACGGCCTCAATAACCGGATTAAAGACCTGCTGGCCGTTAGGGACACCTCGGAGGGTCTCGATGCTCTAGTCGAGGTAGCCACTGATCTCGACAACCGCCTGCGGGAGAGAGAGATGGAACGTGCCGCCCACGCTTCCTCCTCCTCCCGCTCCAGCCTCACACCGTCTCGGGTCTCTGCCCTGCCGTCCCCCGCGCTCCGATCGGCCGTCCCGCCTGTGCTCCCTGCTCCCCCCGCACTCTCTGCCCCTCCGTCTCCCGAGCCCATGCAGCTAGGCCGTACTCACCTCTCCCCGGAGGAACGCGAACGCTTCCGTCTCGCCGGGGAGTGTTTCTACTGCGGCAAACCTGGTCACTTCTTGTCCACCTGCCCTGTCCGCCCAAAAGCACCTGCTTGCCAGTAGGGTTGGGACTACTGGAGAGCAGGGTCCCCTCTCCCAACCCCAGCGTCCTACTCGATGCCTCCATTACCTGGGGGAACGTCACCCATCCTCTCAGGGCCTTGATTGACTCGGGCGCGGACGAGAACTTCCTGAATTGCCAAATAGCTCGCCGGCTTAAGATTCCCCAGGTCCCCTTAGATACCCCCCTTCACGCCACGGGTCTAAACGGCCAGCCTCTCGCCACCGTCACCCACCGTACTTATCACTTCTCACCTCCAACAATCACCACGAGTCCCTCGCCCTCCACCTGATCTCTTCCCCTGCCGCTCCTCTGGTTCTTGGTCTCCCCTGGTTAATCTCCCATAATCCCAATATCGATTGGTCGCGGGGGAAGATCAGGAACTGGAGTACTTCTTGTTATTCCTCGTGTCTCCATCTGCCCGAGCCCCTGGTAATTCGGTCCCTCCTGTCTCTCCTCCGCTCCCTCCCGATGTCTACCATGATTTGGCTCTGGTTTTCAGTAAAGACCAAGCCCTGTCGCTACCCCCCCACCGCCCCTACGACTGCTCCATAGACCTCCTCCTGGACGCTCCCCTCCCGTCCAGTCATCTGTACAATCTGTCGCGACCAGAGAGGGAGTCTATGGAGCAGTACATTAAGGACTCCTTAGCCGCCGGCATCATTCGCCCTTCGTCTTTCCCCTTAGGAGCGGGCTTCTTTTTTGTAGCCAAAAAAGACAAGACCCTCCGCCCTTGTATCGATTACCGGGGGCTCAATGCCATTACCATTAAAAACAAATATCCCCTCCCGCTCATGGATTTGGCCTTTGAATCCCTCTCCCGGTCCACCATTTTTACTAAACTGGATTTACGAAATGCCTATCATCTGGTGCAGATCCGGGAGGGGGATTTGGGGATTTCAGCACCGTCGCCGCCCACCCTCACCGCTAAAAGACTGAACTCCCGTCAAGCCCGGTGGGCCCTATTTTTCAATAGGTTCAACTTCTCCCTCTCCTACCGTCCAGGATCCCGAAACACCAAGCCAGACGCTCTCTCCCGACTCCATTCCCCTGACACTCCCCCGAACCCCCCGGACACCATTCTGCCCCGCACCTGCCTCATCGCCTCTATAGTTTGTGAGGTAGAATCCGCTGTCCGCCGCGCCCAGTCCACTGAACCCGGCCCTGGCCCTCGAGCCTCCTAACCGCCTCTATGTCCTGTCGAGTGTCCGCTCCCAGGTTCTCCAGTGGGCGCACGCCTCCAGATTCAGTTGCCACCCCGGGATGGCCCGTACCGTCTTCCTACTTCGCCAGCGATTCTGGCGGCCCTCCATGGATAAGGACTGTCGGCCCTTTGTGGCCGCCTGTGAGGTGTGCGCCTGTGCCAAATCCTCCCATCAGCCACCCGCCGGTCTCCTCCACCCCCTCCCGGTCCCCGGTCGCCCCTGGTCCCACATCGCCTTTGACTTCGTCACCGGTCTCCCCAGATCCAACGGGAACACAGTCATCTTCACCATCGTCGACCGTTTCTCCAAATCCGCCCACTTTGTCCCCCTACCCAAACTCCCCACTTCCTTGGAAACCGGCCACCTCCTCATCAACCATGTCTTCCGTCTACATGGCATCCCTCAAGACATCGTCTCCGACCGGGGGCCGGTTCACGTCTCAGGTCTGGAGAGCCTTCTGCCGCGCCTTTGGTGCCACCGCCAGCCTCTCTTCAGGTTACCACCCCCAGACCAACGGGCAGGCCGGGCGGGTCAACCAAGACCTGGGGGCGGCACTCAGGTGTGTGGCGTACAGAAACACGGCCTCATGAGCTCTCAGATCCCCTGGATCGAATACGCCCACAACTCCCAGGTTTGCGCTGCCACTCCTATGTCCCCCTTCATGAGTTCACTGGGCTACCAACCCCCCCTGTTCCCGTCCCAGGAAGCAGAAGTAGCGGTCCCCTCAGTACGGGCCCACTTCCGCCGTTGCCGCCGCATCTGGAGGGAGGCCACGGCTGCCCTGCAGCGCACCGCGGTCCGCAATTGCCGGTTGGCGGACCGGCATTGCACACCAGCACCCGCCTACCGGCCAGGACAACAAGTGTGGCTTTCCACCAGAGACCTCCCCCTGCAAACTTCTTCCAAGAAACTCGCCCCCCGGTTCATCGGCCCCTATCCCATCGAGGCCGCCATCAACCCCTCCGCAGTTCGCCTGACACTCCCCCCTCACCTAAAAGTCCACCCGGTCTTCCACGTCTCGCGGATCAAGCCCGTCTCCACCAGCTCCCTCTCTGTACCAGTGGCAGTGCCTCCCCCTCCCCGGATGGTCGACGGACACCCCGCTTACACTGTGCGCCGCCTCCTGGACGTGCGACGTAGAGGCGGAGGCTACCGGTACTTGGTGGACTGGGCCGGCTACGGCCCAGAAGAGCGCTCCTGGATCCCTGCCAGTCAGATCCTAGATCCTTCCCTCCTGTCCGACTTCTACCGAGCTCACCCGGACAATCCGGGGGGTCCGCCTGGAGGCATCCGTTGAGGGGGGGGGGCCCTGCACCTCGTTAACCTCCATCCCCAGCCGCCGCACCTGCCAGCCATCAGCCTCATCACAACCAGTATATCTACCCTGGCTTTCCACTACATCCATGCTCGATCGTCGCAGCTCCTGACCTGGTGTCGCCGCTTCGTTCTGGCTTTTTCTAAAATTCCCTCTAGCTTCACGTCCCCATTGCCTACTAACCCTGTCTCTCTGTTTCCCCCTGCCAGGTTCACTCACCTCTGCCTCCCAGCTTGGCCAGCCGGGCTCGCTCGCCTGCCTCCTCCTCTCGCCGCCTCCACGACGCCCTCCGGCTTCTCCTCTCGCACCCCGCCTGGACCCCAGTCCCCGCACCCTCACCTATCCGTCTGCCAGCATCCCTCAAGCCTCCAGCCTCTCGGTTCCCCGTCTCCTCATCTGCCTCTCCCCCTCCTTTCACCCGCCCTCGCCTCGAACTCCCTTTTCCTCAATAAACCTCTTTTTCAAACCCTCAGCGTTGCGTTTGGGTCCGTTCTGTCTCCCACCGTTACATCTAGGCTCTTTTCTTAAGCAATGATTTGTCCCAAATACAATGCTCTTTGTTTTAGGGACATTAAGAACTAGTTTATTTGTTACCCAGTCAACCACAGATTGCAATTCCCTATTTAAATCTCTTTCAAGTTCTTCAGTCGTGGGTTCCGTACTAGTTTGTTTCTGTCAATTTCCTTAAGCCAATCATCTGACATTTGAGTCAGAGCAGTTTCAGTGGAGTGCCCCTCTCTAAGCGCATGCTGATAATCTGATAATCTAAAAAACAATTCTCTCCATAATCTTACTTAAGACAGGTAACAGGCTAATTGGACGACTATTAGGGCCCAAAAATGATACATTTCCATTCTTAGATAATGGTATAATCTTTGCAGTTTTCCAAGTTTGTGGACAAACACATTTCTCCAAACTCAGGTTAAACACATGGCAAACAGGAATGGCAATCAAGTCTGCTACTAGTTTTAATAGTTTCCCCTCCAAATTATCGATACCTGATGGTTTGTCTTTACATCCAGATAACAATTTTTCCACATAGCTTACATTAACTTCAGTAAATTTGAACTTACAACTTTTGTCTTTCATAATGTGATTGGTTCTTAGGTCATGTGATTGCTTATTGTTAGTTTGATCCATTTTATTCCTAAATTTGTTTACTTTACAATTAAAATAATTACTAAAGAAATTAGCAATATCAACTGGTTTAGTAAGAAATTTTCCTTCTACTTCCAACCAGGATGGAGTTGATTTGCTTGTTCTACCCATAATAGCATTAAAAGTATTCCACAGCTGTCTATTGTCATACTTAAAATTATTTATCACGTTTTCATAATACAACTTCCTCTTCCTTTTATTCAACTTAGTTACATAATTTCTTAGCTTGCGGTAAACTTGCCATTGATGTGTAGCTTGACTCAATTGCCATTCTTTTCGCTAGATCTCTCTGTATCATACAATCCTTCAATTAATCATCAATCCACGGGGATCTAATATTTCTGACTGTCCTTTTTATCACAGGTGCATGTTTATCAATGACTTTCATCAATAGCTTATTTAAAGCTTCAAGTGCTTCATTTGCATCATCTTTCATTAACACACATTGCCAGTTTATTTTTCTTAGGCCCTCAATAAAACAGTCTTTACAAAAGTGTTTGTGGGATCTCTTAAAGATGATCTTAGGTCCTGCTGTAGGCAAGTTTGTCTTCCTCACTATTGCCACTAAGTTTTGATCACTACAACCCACTGGAATAGATACGACTTTGGAACATAACTCTGCTGAATTAGTGAAGATGTGATCAATACAAGTAGATGTTTTGGATCCATCACTTTCACAACACACTCTTGTAGGTTTAGTCACCACTTGTGTTAAACCACATGCCTCTGTGACAGTAATAAGCTTTGTGTTAAGTGGACAACATCCTGAGTTCCAGTCAATATTCAGATCCCCCAAGAAATAGATTTCATTATCATGATCACACACCTTGTCTAACATTTCACACAATGGCTCTAGATAATTGCAATTTGCACCAGGTGGCCTGTAACCACACCCTACCAATAGGGCTTTAGATGGGGAACATGTACTTGAAGCCACAGTGCTTCTATATCTGTTGACAGTAGGTCCTCCCTTACTCTAACAGGTATATGATTTTGAATATAAATGGCCACCCCGCCCCCATATGCATTTCTATCTCTTCTATATATATTATATCCTTGTATATTTAATGACGAATCTTCAAATGTGCAATCTATATGAGTCTCAGATATTGCTAAAATATGTATGTTGTCTAATAGCAGGAATTTCTTGAGTTCCCCCAATTTATTTCTCAAGCTACATCTATTTATATGAGCTACCTTTAATCCTTTTTTTGGTAGTTTAGTTGATGTCAACATTTCTACTCATTTCAGTTCGGAAGTCAAATTCTCTGTTTATCAAGTGATCTATATTAGAGTTGCAGCCAGGCCGTCCTTCATTCTGATAAAAATCATTACTACACACACACTTAGATACCGACATCCACAAACAAAAACACCTCTCACACACACCCATTCTCTTAAAATGAATACAAAGTATCAACCACCTCCCACTCACCCCAGGACTGTACACTTTCATACATATATTTGTACCTTGCAATACCATCCTGCACCCACCCAAATAAACAAACACCAAAAGAAAAAAGACAAGGAGCCAAGCCCTGGTTTTATCAGCCCTCACCCCGACCCACCACAAACCCTCATAATCCATGATCATTTAGGGGAAGTTACCCCTTAACTCCGCACGTCAAAGTTTATAACTAAAATTTCAAAACATTTAGAATAGATCAAAGCAAAGTGGGTGAGACCCTCTCGTTGTATCTGTATCGCAGAAGCAGTATGTTGTCCCTTTAAATGTCTTCACTCAACACAAATCGTCAACAGTTACAATAGCCTCCGCTAACTGCTGACACCCCAGCCAAAGCACCACTAGAGCTCGCAGGGAAAGTAAGCTTGATAAGAACCAACATATTCATTAACATCAGCACTAGTCAGCCTTGGTGATTTCTTAGGCTACATACCAGACATTTTGGGGTTGGGACCTGTCTTTTGAAGAAAGTCCTCTGCCTTAACCGGGTCATCAAAAAACTTATGTTCATGTCCTCTGGATAACTTAATAGTTGCCGGATAGATTAGGAATGCAAGCAGGAACCATGGTGGTATCTGGATGGTAAGGTATTGTATGGGATTAGTGCCTTCTATTCCTTCAGGCAGTCCATGAACACAGATGCTGTTTCTTCTGCTGCGGTCTTCAAGATCTGCTAACTTTGCTTCAGCTGACTTTATCGTGCTTGAGAGTAAGGTTGAGGTGTGCTCTACTTTTTCTGTTCGTTTCCTTAAAGTTGCTTAAAGTTTCTTCTTTTAATAATGATATATCTAATTGGAGAGAGTCAAAGCGCTGCTCAATCCGAGTAAATCTCTCTTTAGAAATCGCCTCCGCTCTGGAGAAATGTTTGTCAAGCTCAGCGTCCATCATCGCTGTCAGCCCCTCACGTGATTCCATTTTTGTCTCCAAGGCCGGCTGCTGGCCGTTTAAACTGGTTGTAGTTCCACGCGGCATTACCAAACAAACCAGCTAGGAAAAATTTTAGTAGAACTTGCCCCCTTTTTCACAAATGATCCAGTCGATGAATAAAGTAAATGATTAGACTTTGGAGGATGGCATTGGAGGAGGATTTGTTAGGGACACCTGTGCAGCCACCTTAGCCTACGCAGCCATCTTAATGAATTATGGTTGCTGTCATGATGTTGTTGTAATAAAAGGCAGCAGGGGCTAGCTCAAATAGTGGCATCAGCAGCTACCACCTGAGGTGCCACTATTTCAGCTAGCTGTCTCTCATGAAAGGATCAGGTTTTGGACAAACATCATAAAGTGACATCAGACAGTTTTCTTTCCCCCTCCATTGATTTGCAGTAGTGCGCTAACAGAAGCTTTATTCACAATAAAAGCACTTTAATGTGAAGCGGAAGACGTGTACTGTGAAAACTTAAGCTTGTCATGCTAACATCCTTACAGGCCCGGCGCCAGGATAAAGTTACTGAGGGGGCAGTTAAAAATGGCGAGGGGGCAAATCTTTGTATAGTAAAACAGTAGGTTATCCCCATAGGCCAGTTTCCACATGTATTTTCATCCTGCTGGTGCTTACATTCTGCATCCTGCTTACATTTGTAGTGACCTTTATAGACACGAACAGTTCCCTACGTTATAGTCTAAACACAGCTTAATTTAAATGCAGCATGATTTAGAAGAATGACTGACTATTGCAGTGATTTTATAGCCGCTAAGAATAAAAATTATAATATAAAATAATAATTAATACCACTAAGCTACTGTTGTTCTGCTTGTTTTTTCAGACTCCATCCAGACCAGTACACATACAAAAGTTTAAAAGTGCAAACAAAAGTATTTACTGGAGAGAAACAATTCTAATTCTGATGATTTTGGCTGACGTACTGCTGACGTATTGCGGTAAGCGTGTCGACTCATTTCCGTTTCCGGTGCTTGTGTGTTGGTACCGCGTTGTGCTGCTCTCGCTAAATAACAATTACATTTGTTTGATTACAGCAGCCAACACTTATTCTCTACAGTAATTTTGCCTAAGCACTCACACTTCTTTCCAGCATCTCCTGAGCAGCCAGGAAGGGGAGGCTGGGTTACTGTCCGAAGGAGGAATAGTCATAAGCATTCAAAGCCCACGGGGCACCATCAACCTGTTCATGTTTCTAACAGATTTTCCCCACTCAGCAACACACTTTGTAGATCATTGGCAGACTTTCTGGGGAAGACCTGGTCTGATTCGAAGAGACGGCATCCATCCGACTTGGGAAGGAGCAGCTCTCATTTCTAGAAATCTGGCCAAGTTTATTAGTGGACCAAATCCACGACAACCCAGAGTTGAGACCAGGAGGCAGAGTCGCAGTCTAACATACTTCTCTGCTCCTCCATTCCAGGAGTTCCTTAGTGAAAATCCTATAGTGGCGGTGTCTGCCCCCCGACCATCGAAATTATTCAAAAAGTTAAACAGAAGAGGAGCTGTGCATAAAAACCTCATAAAAATTAAAACCACAAGAGCAATAGTGCAAATGAATAGGAGAGTTAAATGTGGACTCTTAAACATCAGATCTCTCTCTTCTAAAGGTGTACTAGTAAATGAACTAATATCAGATTATGATATTGATTTATTTTGTCTTACTGAAACCTGGCTGGGTGATGGAGAATATGTTAGCCTAAATGAATCCACCCCTCCCAGTCATATTAATACTCACATTCCTCGAGGCACAGGCCGAGGAGGTGGAGTTGCAGCTATCTTCCACTCTAGCCTACTAATCAGCTCTAAACCTAAACCAAACTATAACTCATTTGAAAGTCTTGTTCTTAGTCTTTCACACCCAAGTTGGAAATCACTGCAACCAATTCTTTTGTTATAGTGTACCGAGCACCTGGCCCGTATTCTGAATTCTTATCTGAATTTGCAGAGTTTTTGTCAACTTTAGTCCTTAAACGGACAAAGTTATTATTGTAGGGGATTTTAATATTCATGTGGACGTTGAGAATGACAGCTTCAGTACTGCGTTTATCTCTCTGTTAGATTCCATCGGCTTCTCTCAGAGTGTTCATGAACCGACTCACTGTTTTAACCACACCCTCGACCTTGTTTTGGTGTATGGTATTGAAATTGAACATTTAGTGGTGTTCCCACAGAATCCCTCTTTGTCCGACCACTGTGTGATAACTTTTGAGTTTGTATTGCTGAACTACACGCCATTGGGCAAATTAAAGCAAGTATCGCGGAAACTTGAGAGGAATTGGCGTTCCACCAAACTGGAAAATTCTCGTTTAATTTGGCAAGATAGTCTTAAAACTTATAGGAAGGCCCTCCGTAATGCCAGAGCAGCGTACTACTCGTCATTAATAGAGGAAAATAGGAACAACCCCAGGTTTCTTTTCAGCACTGTAGCCAGGCTGACAGAGAGTCACAGCTCTATTGAGCCAAGTATTCCCATAGCTCTCAGTAGTTACGACTTCATGAGCTTCTTTAATGATAAAATTCTAACTATTAGAAACAGAATTCACCAAGACCTGCCCTCAACTGGCACCAACTTATCTCTAAACTCAGGAACCTTAGAAACAGCTGTAGAACCAGATATATGTTTAGACTGTTTTGCTTCCCTCAATCTTTACCAACTAACTTCAATAATTTCTTCATCTAAACCATCAACCTGCCTCTTAGACCCCATCCCGACTAGGCTGCTTAAAGATGTTTTACCCTTAGTCAGCACTTCTATACTAGATATGATCAATCTATCTCTATCAACAGGCTATGTACCACAGTACTTTAAAGTAGCTGTAATTAAACCTCTTCTGAAAAAGCCCAAACTTGATCCGGATGTTTTAGCCAATTATAGACCGATATCTAACCTTCCATTTCTCTCTAAGGTTCTGGAGAAAGCAGTTGCTAAACAGCTGTGTGACTTTCTACAGAGCAATAGTTTATTTGAGGATTTTCAGTCAGGATTTAGAGCTCATCATAGCACAGAGACAGCACTGGTGAAAATTATTAACGACCTCCTTATTGCATCAGACAAAGGACTTGTCTCTGTACTGGTTTTATTAGATCTTAGTGCTGCATTTGATACCATTGACCATCAGATCCTATTGCAGAGACTGGAACATTTCATTGGCATTAAAGGAACCGCTCTAAGCTGGTTTAAGTCCTATTTATCAGATCGATTTCAGTTTGTACATGTTAACGATGAGTCCTCCATGCACGCCAAAGTCATGGAGTTCCTCAAGGATCTGTCCTCGGACCAATCCTGGTCACTTTATATATGCTTCCTTTAGGCAATATTATCAGGAAACATTTCATAAACATTCATTGTTATGCAGATGATACTCAGTTATATGGTTCCTAGAGTTTCCAAAAGTAGACTAGGAGCCAGAGCGTTCAGCTATCAAGCTCCTTGACTTCTCCCCTTTCCAGTAGTCTTGTGCTTTCTCGTCCCTCTCCTCTCTCCTCCTATCACTTCCTGCAGGTGTTTCCGGCTCTGGAGCTGTGGAGTCTGGATCTGTGGTTGCGGGTCACCTGCTGCCCCCGTGTTCCTGCTCGACACCCTCTGCTGCAACGACTATTGTTACTAGTTCTATTATTATTATTATTGTTATTATAATCATTAACATTACGATTGTTATCATTAACACTACTATAAATATCTGTACCATTTTTCATTTAGTCTATAGCAACATCACCTTTACTGTCTGTACCTCTGTGTGGATATTGTGTAGGCTGCCTCCCTCCCCTCTCTCTCTCCTTACATCCCTCTCTCTCTTTCTCTCTGTTCCTCTCTTTCCCTCTCTCTCCCTCAAATTCAAATTAGCTTTATTGGCATGAATGTGTAACAACAATATTGCCAAAGCAGCATACAAACTATGTAGAACAATCAACCCCATAGATTATTATTATTAAACAAGTAATTAAAGCGTGTGTGTGTTTGTTAGAAAGATTTTAATATAAAATATAAGTAGATAATACCATAAACGGAATTAATAGTAATAGTGTATTAATAGACAAAAAATAAATAAAAAATATGAATTGATTAAATAATAATAATAACAACAACAATAATGAATTACAAAAATAAATCAGTATGAAATGTAAAAACAAAACAATTACTAAAATATCAAGCAATCAAAATAATAATAATTTGAAAATTAGTCTGAGTTTCCACTGGTTGTCCTCACTTCATGGCATGAGGAGACTATTTTGCAGTGATTATTTCTGCTTGCTGATAATTTGGTTTGGTCTGCTTGAGTTGGTGTTGCTGTCCTGAGGCTGTTGGGGACTAGTTACTGCAGAGAGCCTCAGGACCAGCTGGCTGAGGGGACTCTTTTCTCTCTCTCTCTCTCTCTCCCCCCCCCCCCCTTCACCCCAACCGGTGGAGGCAGATGGCCGCCCACCCTGAACCATGGTTCTGCTCGAGGTTTCTGCCTCTTAAAAGGAAGTTTGTCTTTGCCTCTGTCGTCTAGTGCTGCTCTTGGTGGGAACTGTTGGGTTTCTGTAAATAACATCATAGACTACAGTCTAGACCTTCTCTTTATGAAAAGCGCTCTGAGATAACAGTTGTTGTGATTTGGAGCTATATAAATAAAATTCAATTGAATGTCTTGTCCTGCTTATCATCCCCATTCCTATCTGCGTGTGTGTCCGCTGTGATGGAAATGTGATATTTTACTGGGTTTACTCTTTTACCTTTCATGCTGCATTGTTATAGGCCAATGTTTCACTGTGTGCTTTTTGATCATTTTATTATGTTGCAGCTAGGTGAAGGTTCCCATGGGAAAGTAGCTCCTTGGAGGCTTTTCACATCTGACCGTCCTTGATAGGCCTTCATCTCAGGACAGTTGCTTCCTCTTCCCAGACTGGTTGCACTCTGTATGTTTGTTAAGTTTTCATTCCCGCTGTACTGTCAAGAATGTGGCCTGGAGGTGCGCGGTTCAAGTCCACCATCGAAACCGCTGCTTGTTTTCATTCAGCTGGCTTCACCTGCATCAGACACTTCAAGTACAACTTCCATTCACCTTCCAAATGAGGCAAACACTGTGGTCTGGTCAAAGCGCTGTCTGCTTTGCAGCCATAAAGTCCCAGGTTCAGGTCCACCTTCATCCACTGCCTTCCTTTCTGTCAGATTTACTTATGATAATTCAACTTCTCTCCAAAGGTCCAGATGACACATCAGGTCGACTGGAAATCCTCTACCGAGTCCAACGGTGTTGCCTCCACAGCTCTACAACCTTTCTGTCAAGAGTTATTCAAGAAGGTCTCCTCTGGCTAATCATGGTTAATACCCCCATTCCCTAACCGTGATCTTAACTTAAACACTTTGTTGCCTTGACCTAACCAAACTGTTATTTTGTTTGTTTCTCAGGAAATTTTGGGCGTGCACACGTGTGAAATGCGGCCCTACCTAGTTTTGTTTGTCTGTTTCTCAGGAAATTTTGGGCGTGCACACGTGTGAAATGCGGCCCTACCTAGTTTTGTTTTTCTGTTTGTCAGCAAATTTTGGTCGTGCACACGTGTGAAATGCGGCCCTACCTAGTTTTGTTTGTCTGTTTCTCAGGAAATTTTGGGCGTGCACACGTGTGAAATGCGGCCCTACCTAGTTATTAAAGAACAACATCCCGGCCAGCCTGGACCCTCAGCAGTTTGCTTTCAGAACCAATAGATCCAAAGAGGATGCCATCTCCACTGCCCTCCACTCAGCCCTCACAATCCCTGAGAAAAAAAACACCTTCATCAGAATTAGAATTGTTTCTCTCCAGTAAATACTTTTGCTTGCACTTTTAAACTTTTGTATATGTACTGGTCTGGATGGAGTCTGAAAAAACAAGCAGAACAACAGTAGCTTAGTGGTATTAATTATTATTTTATATTATAATTTTTATTCTTAGCGGCTATAAAATCACTGCAATAGTCAGTCATTCTTCTAAATCATGCTGCATTTAAATTAAGCTGTGTTTAGACTATAACGTAGGGAACTGTTCGTGTCTATAAAGGTCACTATGCTGCCACCAGCAGGATGAAAATACATGTGGAAACTGGCCTATGGGGATAACCTACTGTTTTACTATATACAAAGATTTGCCCCCTCACCATTTTTAACTGCCCCCTCAGTCACTTTATCCTGGCGCCGGGCCTGTAAGGATGTTAGCATGACAAGCTTAAGTTTTCACAGTACACGTCTTCCGCTTCACATTAAAGTGCTTTTATTGTGAATAAAGCTTCTGTTAGCGCACTGCTGCAAATCAATGGAGGGGGAAAGAAAACTGTCTGATGTCACTTTATGATGTTTGTCCAAAACCTGATCCTTTCATGAGAGACAGCTAGCTGAAATAGTGGCAACTCAGATGGTAGCTGCTGATGCCACTATTTGAGCTAGCCCCTGCTGCCTTTTATTACAACAACATCATGACAGCAACCATAATTCATTAAGATGGCTGCGTAGGCTAAGGTGGCTGCACAGGTGTCCCTAACAAATCCTCCTCCAATGCCATCCTCCAAATTCTAATCATTTACTTTATTCATCGACTGGATCATTTGTGAAAAAGGGGGCAAGTTCTACTAAAATTTGTCCTAGCTGGTTTGTTTGGTAATGCCGCGTGGAACTACAACCAGTTTAAACGGCCAGCAGCCGGCCTTGGAGACAAAAATGGAATCACGTGAGGGGCTGACAGCGATGATGGACGCTGAGCTTGACAAACATTTCTCCAGAGCGGAGGCGATTTCTAAAGAGAGATTTACTCGGATTGAGCAGCGCTTTGACTCTCTCCAATTAGATATATCATTATTAAAAGAAGAAACTTTAAGCAACTTTAAGGAAACGAACAGAAAAAGTAGAGCACACCTCAACCTTACTCTCAAGCACGATAAAGTCGGCTGAAGCAAAGTTAGCAGATCTTGAAGACCGCAGCAGAAGAAACAGCATCTGTGTTCATGGACTGCCTGAAGGAATAGAAGGCACTAATCCCATACAATACCTTACCATCCAGATACCACTATGGTTCCCCACCTTAGAAGACGCACCACCTGAGATCATGAGGGCCCCTCCGGGTCCAGAATTGGCATCTTAAAAGCAGCAAGAGACTCACCGCCGCAGGTGTCCGGGAAGGAGGTACGCTTCACTGCAGGCCTGACACCAGGAGTCAACGCAAATGCTGCTACGATGTTATGGAAAATGCTCGCCAGGCTGGTTTCTCTGCATTCCTAATCTATCCGGCAACTATTAAGTTATCCAGAGGACATGAACATAAGTTTTTTGATGACCCGGTTAAGGCAGAGGACTTTCTTCAAAAGACAGGTCCCAACCCCAAAATGTCTGGTATGTAGCCTAAGACTGAAATCACCAAGGCTGACTAGTGCTGATGTTAATGAATATGTTGGTTCTTATCAAGCTTACTTTCCCTGCGAGCTCTAGTGGTGCTTTGGCTGGGGTGTCAGCAGTTAGCGGAGGCTATTGTAACTGTTGACGATTTGTGTTGAGTGAAGACATTTAAAGGGACAACATACTGCTTCTGCGATACAGATACAACGAGAGGGTCTCACCCACTTTGCTTTGATCTATTCTAAATGTTTTGAAATTTTTGTTATAAACTTTGACGTGCGGAGTTAAGGGGTAACTTCCCCTAAATGATCATGGATTATGAGGGTTTGTGGTGGGTCGGGGTGAGGGCTGATAAAACCAGGGCTTGGCTCCTTGTCTTTTTTCTTTTGGTGTTTGTTTATTTGGGTGGGTGCAGGATGGTATTGCAAGGTACAAATATATGTATGAAAGTGTACAGTCCTGGGGTGAGTGGGAGGTGGTTGATACTTTGTATTCATTTTAAGAGAATGGGTGTGTGTGAGAGGTGTTTTTGTTTGTGGATGTCGGTATCTAAGTGTGTGTGTAGTAATGATTTTTATCAGAATGAAGGACGGGCTGGCTGCAACTCTAATATAGATCACTTGTTGATGTTGACATCAACTAAACTACCAAAAAAAGGATTAAAGGTAGCTCATATAAATAGATGTAGCTTGAGAAATAAATTGGGGGAACTCAAGAAATTCCTGCTATTAGACAACATACATATTTTAGCAATATCTGAGACTCATATAGATTGCACATTTGAAGATTCGTCATTAAATATACAAGGATATATATATATAGAAGAGATAGAAATGCATATGGGGGCGGGGTGGCCATTTATATTCAAAATCATATACCTGTTAGAGTAAGGGAGGACCTACTGTCAACAGATATAGAAGCACTGTGGCTTCAAGTACATGTTCCCCATCTAAAGCCCTATTGGTAGGGTGTGGTTACAGGCCACCTGGTGCAAATTGCAATTATCTAGAGCCATTGTGTGAAATGTTAGACAAGGTGTGTGATCATGATAATGAAATCTATTTCTTGGGGGATCTGAATATTGACTGGAACTCAGGATGTTGTCCACTTAACACAAAGCTTATTACTGTCACAGAGGCATGTGGTTTAACACAAGTGGTGACTAAACCTACAAGAGTGTGTTGTGAAAGTGATGGATCCAAAACATCTACTTGTATTGATCACATCTTCACTAATTCAGCAGAGTTATGTTCCAAAGTCGTATCTATTCCAGTGGGTTGTAGTGATCAAAACTTAGTGGCAATAGTGAGGAAGACAAACTTGCCTACAGCAGGACCTAAGATCATCTTTAAGAGATCCCACAAACACTTTTGTAAAGACTGTTTTATTGAGGGCCTAAGAAAAATAAACTGGCAATGTGTGTTAATGAAAGATGATGCAAATGAAGCACTTGAAGCTTTAAATAAGCTATTGATGAAAGTCATTGATAAACATGCACCTGTGATAAAAAGGACAGTCAGAAATATTAGATCCCCGTGGATTGATGATTAATTGAAGGATTGTATGATACAGAGAGATCTAGCGAAAAGAATGGCAATTGAGTCAAGCTACACATCAATGGCAAGTTTACCGCAAGCTAAGAAATTATGTAACTAAGTTGAATAAAAGGAAGAGGAAGTTGTATTATGAAAACGTGATAAATAATTTTAAGTATGACAATAGACAGCTGTGGAATACTTTTAATGCTATTATGGGTAGAACAAGCAAATCAACTCCATCCTGGTTGGAAGTAGAAGGAAAATTTCTTACTAAACCAGTTGATATTGCTAATTTCTTTAGTAATTATTTTAATTGTAAAGTAAACAAATTTAGGAATAAAATGGATCAAGCTAACAATAAGCAATCACATGACCTAAGAACCAATCACATTATGAAAGATAAAAGTTGTAAGTTCAAATTTACTGAAGTTAATGTAAGCTATGTGGAAAAATTGTTATCTGGATGTAAAGACAAACCATCAGGTATCGATAATTTGGAGGGGAAACTATTAAAACTAGTAGCAGACTTGATTGCCATTCCTGTTTGCCATGTGTTTAACCTGAGTTTGGAGAAATGTGTTTGTCCACAAACTTGGAAAACTGCAAAGATTATACCATTATCTAAGAATGGAAATGTACCATTTTCGGGCCCTAATAGTCGTCCAATTAGCCTGTTACCTGTCTTAAGTAAGATTATGGAGAGAATTGTTTATGAGCAAATACAATTTTATTTTTCAGTCAATGATTTGAACACAGATTATCAGCATGCGCTTAGAGAGGGGCACTCCACTGAAACTGCTCTGACTCAAATGTCAGATGATTGGCTTAAGGAAATTGACAGTAACAAACTAGAAGGTGCTATATTATTGGATTGGAGCGCAGCTTTTGATATAATAGATCATAGGTTGTTATTAGACAATCTTAAATGTTATGGATTTAATCAGACTGCAGTTCTTTGGCTGGAGAGCTATTTGATTAACAGGAAACAAAGAGTTTTCTTTAATGGAAGTTTCTCTGATGACAAACCTATTAGCTGTGG
Source organism: Micropterus salmoides (assembly GCF_014851395.1). Classification (NCBI taxonomy): domain Eukaryota; kingdom Metazoa; phylum Chordata; class Actinopteri; order Centrarchiformes; family Centrarchidae; genus Micropterus; species Micropterus salmoides. Next base: position 36,049,549 of record NW_024040041.1, on the reverse strand, counting down.
GGTGCCTCAAGGAAGCTGTTTAGGTCCATCGTTATATGCTGTGTTTGCAAATGAATTACCATTAATCATGTGTAGGGCAAAAGTTAGCATTTATGCTGACGATACAACAGTATACATGGCGGAACCCACGACTGAAGAACTTGAAAGAGTTTTAAATAGGGAATTGCAATCTGTGGTTGACTGGGTAACAAATAACAAATTAGTTCTTAATGTCTCTAAAACAAAGAGCATTGTATTTGGGACAAATCATTGCTTAAGAAAAGAGCCTAGATTAAAGTTGTATGTTAATGATGCTGCAGTTGAACAAGTTCAAGAGATTAAATTTTTAGGTATTACAATAGATAGTAATTTATCATGGGCAGTGCATATTGATAAATGAGGTGAGTAAGATGGGAAGAGGTCTTTTAGTGATTAGGAGATGCTCAAAATTTTTACCAAAAAATGTAAGGGAACAGATTACTAAAGCATTAGTTCCGTCTCATTTGGAATATTCCTCAGTGGTTTGGTCCAGTGCCTCGATGACGCAGATGAAAAAACTGCAAGTTGCTCAGAATAAAGCAGCACGTTGTACACTTCAATGCTCATATAGGACAAATGTAAATTCAATGTATAGCTGTTTAACCTGGTTAAAGGTAAAAGATAGATGTACTGCCTCTTTGCTTTGTTTCATAAAAAAGATTTCAGTTACTAAATTACCAAGGGTATTATATAGACAGTAATGTTGGAGCTCTGATGTGCACGCAACTGAGGGTAGATTTACACTACCCTAATCGAAAACCAGCATGATGAAGAAAACTGTATTCTATAGAGCTATGGTTGCATGGAACACTCTGCCTGAGCATATTATTCAGGAGAGCAGTAAAAATAGCTTTAAAATGTCATTGAAACAGCATCTCCTGGGGAAACAGCTTGCCTCATCCTAGGACGCTTAGACTCCAGATAGAGCAATGTATTGTTTAGATAAAAGTTTCTCTTATTTTCTTTTTCTTCTGGTTTTACTGATGAGAGCTGGGTCATGTAGTGTGTTGTATTGTGATTGTGTATGGTTTTATTGTCTTGGTCGTGTTAGTGTGTGTGATTTTCTGTAATTACACTGTATAGAGTTTGGTGTCTGTGTGGACCCCAGGAAGAATAGCTGTATTCTGCTAGCTGTGTTTCGGCTACAGCTAATAGGGATCCTAATTAATAAATAATAAATAAATAAGGTCAGCGTCGGCGCCGATACTGATTCAACAAATCAGATCAATGCAGTCCTCAACAAAACATCATAACATTACTTGTGTTGAATGGATGCATCAAAAGCCTGAGTGATATGTAAACTAAGTTGGTGTCAAACTGTAAATGCAGAGTGCTGAAAACAGTTGTATGTTGTCTGTTTTTATTATATTAAAATTTATTTATTAGGATAAACAAAATAAAAATGCTGATAAACCCAATATACTTTAATATTGTGATATGTCTGTCTCATTCCTTTAAAATCATACAAGCCTCTCATGCCTTGCATGTGCAGTGTGAGATCAGTTGATGAGTTTGTGTTGCAAGTTATTATTTATGAGAATCAAACAGCTGTCAAAGGCAAGAAGCCCAAGAATCAGAAAGAGCCTGAGGAGAAACTGTCAAAGGCGAACAAAGAAGCACTGATTTCAGTGCTGTTCATACTGTTATATTGTCATATTGTATAAACATCCATTGCAATATGCTCCATCACACTGTGTACATGTGTAAATGTATGCATGTATATGTATGTGTACCTGTATATCGCATCCACGTCCGACATGTACATGATAATAATAATTTTACTCCTGCATCCTTTGCACTCTGCTCACTGCATTATTGTCTCAATCTGTCTATATTGTTTCTGTTTATAGTGTGTATATTTGTGTTGTCTACACTGTAGCCTGTGTCTGATTTTATGACTGTATTATTGTATGAGTAAGCACATCGTGAGCAATGCACAATCCAGAGTCAAATTCCTCGTATGTGTACGCATACCTGGCAAATAAAGCTGATTCTGATTCTGATAAATAACAAGTGAATGAAATTTCATTAACAAAGGAGAAGCTCCACAGAGGTGCTGAAATACAACAGTTTTCTTTTCTTTTTCAGAATAACTGATCTGATCTTGACTAAACGGTTACTAAATAAGGAGTCTCCAGGTGCGCCACAGCCCAGAGGAGTTAAGACATTGAGGTGGAATGATTTGGCCCTCTGACAGCTGGCCCTGGGGAAACGGGATGTTTTAATATAAAATGGGAGAGAAAGCATGTAGAGCTTCTCTTTCTTTCACAATATGTATAAATAGTGGATATGTAATTATTATCCAGCTGTCTGGAATACTTACATGTGAGTGTGACCAGCAGTGGCGAGATTTTCAAATGGCGCCCCCCAGCCCCATGCCCAACCCTAAAAAGTCCACTTCAGGGGTAGGGGCCATCGCTCCCCTATCCTCAAGAATTGTTTTAAATGTTCAGCAGCCAAACTCACAATTTTAGCATGTATGGATAGAAATACAGTCAGTAATCGTGGTCAATAATGAATAAGTGTGATCAGCATACTTGTCAACCTCAACATCAGAGCCTAAATTAGGAGACCAAACGGATTCCCCTCCAGAAACTGAGTCCACCCAGAGACTGTTTTCTTGCAGTATACAGTAGAGGTCTTAAAATGCAACAGCACTGGTTTAGTTTCAATAGTGGAAATGACTGAAGAGGAGGGTCTGGGGGTCCTCCCCCAGAAAAATATAAGCATTGAGGACTTCATTTCCTGCATTCTGGTTAAAATTCCCGTCTTGTCGTTATTTATGTAAAGGAGAACACAAAATTCAGGCAGCAGGTGACAATTCAAAATATAAAAATGTCTAGAATATAATGCAGTGAGGCTTTCAGGCATTCTGTAGCTATTGCTTTTATGCCAATATTTCTCCTGTAGATCAACTTTTCTAATTTAATTAAAGCCCTGCTGAGTCAGCACACCTGCAGGCATGATTCAGTCTTCCCTCCTAGTTTGTGTCTTTTGCATGGGGGTGTGCATGTGGCACCTTTTCACCTCAAATGACTTCATTTTAATTAAAGTTAAAAACTCCTGGACTTTAATAAAAGCTGTGTTTCAGCAGATTTTCTGCTCATGTTAAAACTTTCTGCACATTCAGAATCTCTCCCATAATTCCAAACATCTTTTAAGTCTACCTGCCCTATACTCTGCTGGGCATTACTTATTGCTCTGCAGGAATGATCCCCTTTAGACCGTTTGACTGACACACTGCACAGACTGCATGTGAAACCGAAACCAACTGGAAAACACTCACCGCACGCACCTTAAGTTGAGCAGCTCTGGTAAAGTGCAGCTCACAGTCCCAAACAGAGCAAGCGGCTGCGCCTCAGGTTTTAGATGTTTAAACCGTAAAACTCATCGACACGACGCGTCACAACTGTCTGGACTCTCAGCGCACCTAATTACTATCACAGCATACGCCGTTGTCACGGCAGCTGGGCTGAGTTCATTTGCGCCAAGTCGAAAACCTTCTCTTGGGAGCAATAATAGCCTGTCTGAAATAGTTTAAACTGTAGGCCATCCTCCTGAAGTCTTCAGTGAAAATATTAAAGGCAGGCACCGAGGAAAGAAAGCAGAGAAGAAGTCCGGTATTTAAAAGGAAACAGCGGGAGAACTGCCAGAACCAGTGGCTGGATTCTAACTCAAGTTTTATGGGTACAAGTAGAAAAGGGTTGGAATGACGTCCTTGGTGTAACAGGCTGCTGGTAACGAGTCTGCACCCGGATCCATCAGGATCTGGGTCATTAGCCTACGACCAGTTCACATCCTCGGCCCGGCTCATTAGCATTAACCAGCTAGCCTCTGTCTGCCTGACCCCCAGCCTGTTCCATCATCCTGAACAAGAGACACATGAAGCTCATTAGAATAATGAGCATATGTTAAAATTAGTCTAATTTCCGCACCACTGCTGTGTTATCATGAACAATACCAGAGCTTAAGTACTTGACTTAAAACTGAACAGAGTAACATGCAGTAAGATAATGTGGACCTGTTGTTGTGCTTGGGTTGGTCTGGCCGGACTGGACAGGTCAGTGGTGATGAAGCTAAAGTCTCTGTGAGTTTGCTTTTCATTCTCTGCGTGAGGAGTCGGTTTGCTCTGTCGAGATGCGAGCGAACCTTATCTCTCTTTCTGGGATCTTGCTGCAAAGTGTGATTAGTGTTTGAGATGACACAGCAAGAAAGAGTGAGAGCTCTGGACTGCACGTCTGGTGTTTTCTAGGGAAACTTTATTTGACAACCAACTTGCTTTACAGGACACTTTCTGTCCATGACCAACAGCTGGCAGTGACGTACCTCACTCAGCTCTGATAACACTACATCCTCCTCTCTGTGTGCTGTACAGTCAAGTAAAGGAAGATGTTTATTTAACACTTAATATTCCTTTGTTTTAGAATATCACTCTTTAATAATAGTCTTTGTTTCAACTATAATTTCAACATTTTCAACAGAAAAATACTTTCTTGAAATGTTTCTCTATACAGCTGAAAACTACATTTTAATTTATTATTTATTTGTTCTGCTAAGCTAGAGTCCAGTATCAAAGTCCTTCAGGTCCCTCTGAGGGTCTCTCCCTCTTACTGGGTGGTGTCTCTCAAAGACCACTCCTAAATTTTGTGTGCGTTGTGGATAACGCAATAAGGGGTGTGTGTGAATGTAATGAAGACAGATAGATAGATATAAAAGGAAGAAAAAGGAATAGCCTAGGAGTAACGGAAAGTGAGCTTTCATAAGTTTCTGGGCCCTCAGACTTTTATAAATGTAAGTCATGTGGGATGGAAACTACTGTCGCGAGAAGGAATAGTCAAATTGGATTAAGGGAAAAAGAGAGTGTAACCCTGGCCAGGGTCATTTGGTTTGAATAAAAATGAATAAGGATAAGGAAGAATATTAATAAGGCTAAGGAAAACGGTAATATAAGGATTAGGAAGCCGCAGATCTGGACAAAAGCCCTTGAAGGCGATCTTAGATGGGCCGCAAATCCTGGAAAGGCACTAGGTGAATGTTCGTGTCCGTTCAAAGGAACTGGGAGCTTGTAGAATAAAAATTTAATTGTAAGTTACCTCTCGATACATGTGTTGACGAACTATGTCCGAAGTGGCCTCTCATTAAATATCTGCAAACTCGAGGTAGCACAAATTTAGGAAGGAAAATAATAAAGGAAAAAGGTGCAGCAGAAGCATGCTGTATAAACAGTGTGAAGAAATGCATTGTTGTTGACTGGATAGCTACCGTGTGTGTGTGGAGAGCTTCCCCTGCTGTGTCTCTACTGTGTGTATGAGAGACTATGCAGTGGACGATAAGGCGGGGATTAAAGAAAATATATATATATGAATAAAGAAATAGAGAAGGGAAATTTGGTCAAGGGGAAAACTGTGTTATACAATTTGTTAAAGTTACTGATTAATGCTGCTGTATGGTTTGGGTCATTTCATCAGTCAGTTTGTTTTTCTTAGCCTAAGTTACGTTTTTTGGGAAGTGCGCATTTGTTTTTTCTATATTTTACTTGCATTTCATTTTGTTTTCTTTATGTGCAAATACACTTTTCTAAGGCATTTTCATTGGTAATGAACCAGAAGCTATATTTCAGAACGTTTTTAACAGAGTAAGCTTTAAAGAGTGGTGTCCCCAATGTCCCCAGCATCCCCAGTGTAAATTACACCAATGTTCCTCAGCTTGAATGTGAATGTAGGTATGTCAAAAAGAAAAAGGGAAAATAGATTATGATTACTCGGAGAGTTAACACTCTTATTTTATGGTTGAAATAACCTTGTGAGTACATAAAAGGACTAAATTGTTTGCCTTTTTGGTTTTTGTTCTCCTGTGGTCTGAGAGACAAGAAGCAGAGAGAAGGAGAGAGAGAGACGGATCTACTGTTCAATCCACAAACTCTTTACAAACACCTGTGCATATGTGTCTTTACTCATTTATAATTATTACTGCTGATATACATTTAGTTTGCTTCCTTTCAGGATATTATAGACATCTGTAATAAAGGAGAATCTATTTGCTTGCGTATGCCTGAAATATTTCATGTTATGAATATTTAAAAGGGAGACTTGGCAACGGACTGATATTTGAATAGATGTCTATGAAGATTCTCAGTCATCCAGGTCATAGTTATCCAACAAAGGTTAAAATCAAGGGCAACCGGACTTGGTTGAAGATACTGGAAGACGTTTCGTCCCTCATCCAAAGGACTTCGTATTTGAATATTATATATTGGAGTTTTTTGTGCAGGGGTCGTTTGAATTAAAGTTGAGTTGGAATTCCGGTATTGAGATTATTTTGTGGAAAACTAAGGTGATTCGGTGCTACAGAGCAATGGTGGGAGTTTATTTAATGTATGACAAAGCATCATCTGTTACGAAGGTTTACCCAGTAACAATTCTTACCCATCATAGTCTCAGGAATCTTCTGAACTATGGAAAATACACATTGACTATGCCAAGGCTTAGAGACTATCAGAGGCTCTTAGAGCAGGAAGATGTCACCCTGGTAAGGTGTGATACGGTAAATCCAGCCGAGAATTTGCCAACTTCAGAGGATGGTGAGGCACATGATTGTGTTCAAGAGGCAGAGAAATACCACAGAAATACCACAGCCTGCGTCTGCACAGCTTGCAGAACTTGTGGGGTTAACAGAAGCGTGTTTGTTAGCAGACGGACAGCGAGTGACAATATATATTGATTCTGCATATGCACATAATGTATGTCATTTGTTTGGAGCAGTGTGGAAAGGTCGGGGGTTTAAGAAAACAGATGGTTCTCCGATACAACATCACGCACAAATAATAAAACTGATAGCTGCTGATGAAGCTGCAAAAGCTGTCACAGGAGCTTAAAAAATTGGGCAAGGTTTTTCTGGTCACTCATGGGGTGGACTTGGAAGACAAAATTACGCTTAAGGAAGTGATTTTGATGCAGGAAGCTGCTTCTATGATTGATAAACAGTTGTGGCTGGACCGAGGTGCTGTTAAGGATTCTATGGGTCTTTGGAGAAATCACGAGGGACTGATAGTAGCACCTCTGGACCTGTTAGGTCTGATGGTTCAGGAAGCACATGGGTTAGCTCATGTTGCCAGGGGGGAGGTTAGGAGAAAAATCACAAAGGAGTATGGTTTTTGGGCACCATATTTGCTTGAACAGATTGATTATGTCATAGGCAGGTGTACAATCTGTCTGAAAAATAATGTCCGCAGGGGTGTGACTGTTCTTCCTGGTTACATTCCCACCCCAAGGGGTCCTATGCTTGATTTGGTTGTTGACTTTGTTGATATGATAAAACCAGTTGAAGGGAAAAGATACATGCTAGTGGTTGTGGATAGATTTTCACGATGGCCGGAGGCCTGTCCAACCAAGCGGAAAGACGCTCAGTCGGTTGCCACATTTTTGTGTAGAGAGGTCATAAGCAGGTGGGGACTTCCAGATCGAATTAAATCGCATTGTCATGCAGACTCAAACCCTTCTATGGTACCTAACAGATACTAAACATGTCCTATATAATCTGTGTTTGATGTACAGAGAGACAGAGTGGCCATCGGGCTGGGTCACTCACCAAGCTGCTGCAGAGCTTGTAATTGATGCTGAATTTCTTGATGTAATAAACTTTTATGATCAAGAACAGTGTCAAGCGGATTTCTTCTCAACACATCATCGCAGCATTATTTAACACATAACGACGGACGACCACCGATCAAGTCCTGATTTACTCCTGATCACGACCTGACGATCGCCAAGCTCGCCGAGCAGCAAATCGGGCTAAAAATTGTGTAGTGTGAACTAGGCTTTAACCAGCGATCCTTCACCCACTGGAGTCAGCTTAGCTCAGCAACGGCAGGAGGTAGTGGATACTTTCCCTCTCCCACACACATGCACATGCCAATCTTAGGTATTCCCACAGTCAATATGTTGTCAATAGCCTATTCAATTAAGCCTCTACTAAATCCTTCCATTTTCACAATCTCTCCTGAGTATACTACCAGACCAGCCATATATATATATATATATATATATATATATATATATATATATATATAATTATAATTACTATCTTTATATCTCTAAAGTGCTCATTCATACAGCAGCCTAACGCCTATCCATGAGTACCATCTATATATTAACATCAGATTTACAGGGAATATATTGAAGTAATAAGCTTAATAAAATTTAACCAGTTTAATAATAATCTGAAACACTGCAGGTTGTTCACCAGTGAGCAGCGGTGAAACAACAGCACGGCTCTGCTGATAAATAAAAAGGAGAAGTTACATTACTGGATCAGCTGTTAGCTGTAAACACACCACAGGGCTAACGCTAACGCTGCTATGCGGCTGTGTTTTAACGTTTTAATGACCGGGTCTGTTTGTTTTGGAGAGGAGTCGACCTCTGAGGTAATTCGGCTCCCGGTAAAACCCTGTCAGGGCTCTGAAGTGGACCCAGAACAACTCTCATCAGCTGTTGGCTGTAAACGCTAGCAGGACTGAAGTTACGGTGCGGCTGTGTTCAAACTATAACTTAGCATGACATCACTGCGCTGTAATCACATTATGCTTCATTAAATGTCACAGAATTAACAAAATAGATATATAATGTCAGTCCCGGCGCTGGCAGTTACTCAGCCTGCCGAGTGAAGACAGACTCCGAGGAGGACCCCTGTGAGCGCTGAACGATTAGTTCATTCCCGCTCCACAGTAGCCGAGCTGTCACGTGACAAATGAACGACTCAAACCCAGAGACCCACAGTTATGAGTCCTGAACTAATCAATTCTGTTTCCTGTGCTGACGGAGACCTTGCAGCTGCCGTGTGACGAGTGAACGTAAGAGTCCAAGATCCTTCACGCATGCGTGAAAATGAACAAATTACTCACCAAGACAACCTGTTCCTCCTGAGTCACATACAAGATCAGGTCAAACGAACCAAACTTTCTTTGAAGGACACCAGTCTGTGTACTTCTGTGTTGTTATTTTGCCCTTGTCTACTCTTGGTTCTCTTTAATCGTAGCTTCAGTCTGTGTTCCTTGTTGGTGTTAGTTTATCTGTGATCTGTTTGCTTGTGTCTAAATCTGTTACTTCTGATTTTTATTTGGCCTATGTTTAGTGTTCAGTAACTTGTGTTAGGTCTGTTCCCCCTCAGTAATCTGCCTGCCCGCCTGTTTCTCTGCTTCCCCTGCTGTCTGCCTGTCTTCCTTGTAATGTAAGGATTTTTGTGTGCTCCTTCAGTCAACTCTCCAATGTCTTGCGTTTGGGCTCTATCCTTTTTGTACTGCCTCAAACTCGTGAGGAAGTCAATACCAAAAGGTGATGTGAAAACACTACAGACTACTAACACTACTATTTACTGCCACCATGTCATGATTGTGTTCAGTGTTTTATATATATTTTATATTTGACCATTTTCGTACGTTATTCCATCATTCTGAGAAGTTTTGAGTTGAGAAATCAACTGTGTAGATTTCCAATATTGGCAGTTTTCCAAACATTGATGGCAGATCAAAAAGTGTGCTCAAATGTTTTAGGAGTTGAGGATCTTCACAAGTGCTGGCGGGGGCAGCTAGCGGGCCAACCGGCCTGTCAGCTTGTGGACTATGGCCCCTCAGACCACTGCAGCAGATGACTCCAGCAACCATGGCGGAGCGGAGGAAACACAGCTCACAGAACTGAAGAGACATTAAACATTACGTCGCAGCAGTTGTGCGTGGCATTGCTATGATGACCAGCTGAGAGGGTACTATCTGCGGTGGAAAACAGGGGACGGCGGGCCAAAAGCCAATTGAGTAGAGTCGAGTTGAGCCGGTACCTGCAATGTAAAAGTACCATTAGAATGCCAAGTCTTCCATGTCCATGTATTTTTAAAGGCTTTGTGCTTTAAATGTTCCATTGTAAGGTGTTTTGAGACGTTTGAAATACTTCAATAATTTCATTGAATTGCTCCCACAGGAAACAAAAGATGAAACGTCAGCTGGTGAATTGTCCTCTACGCCAGGTGCCCAGTGCTTCTGTTCGGCAGCACTTGCTAAAATATCGTGCAGTGACAAAAACGTCAGAACTACATTTTTTATTCCGGCATTGCTCTGGAATGTAAGTATTTCCCAGTCAATAAATTATGAAACAAGATAAATTGATAGATATGGTATTTCAATAATTCCTTGAGGCTACCAGTCTGTAAAGCTTAAAGGTTTGATAACCGACTGATTAATGTCTGCATTGATTTCACTGTTAGTATTTTTTTTATTATGATAATCTCAATTTAACTGTGGAAACAGACTGTCTTTGTGAAAGCTTAGTGAAATAATACTGTCATTACAGGCATCACATCACAAAAAAGTCATGCTGAAGGCGAAACAGCATGCTAACCTAGAGGCCCTCAAGAAGTTTACAACGTCCAACATTCAGACATTCAGCAGCTCTCAGGAACTGAAAGTGAGAGTGAGGGCTCAGTCACTGATGAATGCATTGAAAGACCAAACAGCCTGTCCCCCAAGAAAAAGAAAATATCTGGCTACTCAAAATTAAAGTACAAAGTACAACGCAATAGGAAAAGGCAAAGGCCAAGCATGTGCACCACCACCAGAGAAGAAGTATGAGTGGACAAAGCCAGGTAATGAAGCTACATTCCCACACTTTGGTATGGAGATTTTCTATCATGTTTTATAACGCATTCATTTAAAAAAAAATCCTAAATCACTGTCCTCACTCTTCCAGTTCTTTTGCGAACATATTTTTCACTACATTTGGGCTTTACACTACATATGTATGACAAACCTTTTCTGGGTTGTCACTGTACTTCCATTCACAGAGAAGCTACTTCACACCTTGTTTAAGCACATTTCTGGTCAAACCAAAAAGGATGTGGAAAATGCTGAAGAAAGAGTCCAGCATGTCCGAGCGTGGGCCTACTTCATGACGGACACGCAAGCGCCTTCGCTGACCTTCTCCTTTCTCAACAACCGTGAGAGACTTATCCAGTAAATTACTTTTGGTACATCCCTATTTTAGTATATTGTTATTACAGTTATTATTGAATGTTAATGTACGATGTATGTGATTCCCACCTTAGATGGACCAACAGTCTGAGGCACCTCGCCATCACCACTCAAAAAATCCGGATTGGCAATGTTATGTGCTTCCTAAAATTTCTACAAGTAGCAGAATTGCCAGAGGCGAAAGCCTCCCGCAAGTCATTGCAGGGGTCTTTAGTCACATTGCAGTCCCAGATGGAAAAAAAAGGTGGCAGGATTCTCTTGCCCATAGGCAAGAAGTGCGCATAAGGAAATACAGTAAGTCGCACTTGTCAAGTATTGGAATGTTCAAGTACTTAAATATCCAAATCACTTACAAACCACTTTGTCAAAATTTGGCAGAAGCTTTTATCCAAAGTGACTTACTTTGTTTGAACAACATATGAGCATCAACAGAGCATTAATGCAGTAAGAGATCTACAAGTGACAATAGATACAGGTAAGAGCTGCAATAAGTACTACTAAGAGCTAATAGCACATACAGCATCAATGGGGTAAATACCTAGGGGAAGAAGGAAGAGTTAATGAATAGTGCAATCAATAAAAGAGAATTGTAAGGAAACAGAAGAAGAAGCGCACAGAGATTGGGTCATGTCTCGTTCCCCCATTGGCAACCGCTGGGATCGATCTCACAACCTTCTTGTGTTCTATCTCATCACAGATCCCTTAATGCTAGACCACCACCCCATTATCGCAGTTCCTGTGTTACCTTGAGAAGGACTAGAACATGAGGTGTAGGTCTAGAAAAAGACTGAGAACCTATTCTCTTTTGTTTCAGAGATGCTTGTTTTTTTTGTTTGTTTTTTTTCATCTTTATTTAATAAGAAATATAATTTACAGACCAAAATTTACAGAAAGTCTACATGCTTATACATTTATGTTCACATTCATACCCCAGAACATACATGAGAAAAAAAAAAAAAAAAAGGTTTTAACACTTTTACAAAATATATTATGACAGAAGAATAAATATGAAAAAGATAGGGAAAAAAAACTACAAGATTTCATATAATTAATTATAATACACATAGAATATTATTCCATTTTTTATTATATTCATCCAATTTATTTTTGCTTTCTGCTATTATCTTTTCCAAAAGAAGATGAGTCCTTATGACATTCTTAAAGTGATCTAAACACAAGCTTGATGATGTTTTTGTTTTAAAAATAAACATTTTCCCTATTAATAAAATGGTATTTAACAAAAGAACACTATCTGTAAAATGACCAAGTACAATAGTTTGTGGTGTTATGGTAAGTTCTATCCTAGCTGTCTTTAACCAAACTTGGACACTTCACCAGAATTTATATACAAATGGACAAAAGTAAAATAAATGCCATAGGTCTTCCTCTTCTTCCTCACAGAATCTGCAATGTGGACTATTTTCAATGTGGTATAAATATAACATTTTTAGTTGCAGTTATCTTGTAAAAATTTTTCAATTGGAATATTCTTGAATATGAATCTACTGTAGTGTTATAAATTGATCTAAAATATTCTTTCCATGGAATTGGTGCATTAATTTCATCTTCCCAGTATTGGCAGACCCTGTGAGGAAAAAGTGCAAAACCTGCAGAATACAACTTCCAATTATAAATTATTTTATTTATTTTTATATTACATAACCATTTTTTACATCGTACTTTTGGGAGACAAACCAATTGCTTGTGTTTATTTTGTATTTTTTGTTTCCAGCCAATTGGAATTGCTGAGACAATCTGATTGAATTGATACAAATCCAAACATTCATTAAATTGTATTGAAAAATCATAAAATGAAATAAAGTGACCAGACGTATCTAAGAAGTCATTCACAAAAATTAAACCATTTTGAATACATATATTCCACAAAAGTGGTTGGTCTCCTATAGTAATTTCAGAATTCATCCACAGTAACTGATTCTGCATATCATCTAAAGTATCAGGAGGATGGTACTGAAAATTCAACCATGCTTTAAGTACGTCTTTAAAAAAAGGTGAAAGTTCTTTTAATTGATTCCGAAATATTCCTTTGATATGTAATGGTTTTAATTGAAAAAAAGGAAATAAATCCGAACCAAAAAAATAAAAGGATGTGTACAATCTTTTACTGGTAAGCCATTTTCTGTAATTATATATTTTATTAACCCAAGAAGCTTTTATAGAACTATTCTTGGAGATTTTTTAGATTTAATCCACCATTTTCATATGAATTGTGTAAATATTGTCTCTTAATTTTATCTGGTTTACTATTCCATAAAAATTTAAAAATGCTTTGTTCAAAGCATTTAAAAAAGGAATTGTCAGGAGTTGGAAGGGTCATTATTAAATAAACAAATTGGGGGATTACCAATGAGTTAATCAGTGTGACCCTTCCTTGTAATGTAAGTGAGCTGCTCCTCCATGGCTCTACTTTTTGCATTTTTTTATCGTAATTGTATTTGACAATATTTTGGAAATTGTCTGGTATGTGAATACCTAAAATATCTACAGAGCCATTTGTCCATCTAATAGGAGCAGAACAATTTAAATTGAAGTCTGTACCATTTAAAGTCCCTATTGTCAATATATGGCACTTCTCAAAATTTGGTTTCAAACCTGATATTTTTGAAAACATATTTAGATCTGTAATCAAGGATTCCAAAGTAGATTGTTTGGGTCGAATAAAAAAGGTTGCATCATCAGCATACATTGTAAGTTTTGTCTCTATACCATTTGGCTTCAAACTTATGACATCTGTATTCTTTCTAATTTTTATTGCTAATATTTCAATACATATCAGGAACAAATATGGTGACAATGGACACCCCTGACGAACCCCTTGTGTTAGGGGAAATCCAGTAGATAAATACCCATTATTTATGAGAGAGAGAGATGCTTGTTAATGGCAGCCACATTTCTGACGAAGGCTGGCAAGGAAATTCCAGCAGCACTTGGTGAGCCTTAAGGAAAATATTTTTCCAAAATGCTTTGGTGGCAGAAGAGCAGTGTCTCAACTTGAACCTTTCATGCTACTTTACAGGCACATTGGAAAGAAATCCCACAGTTCAGAATCTTGAGGAGTTCTACGGCCTTCTCTCTGGGTACATCATCTGTTCAACGGGACACAGGAGAGGAGTGGTCACCAATATGACTGTCATGGAGGTTCTCACCGCTGAATCAGCATCAGTTGGAACACTTGAAATGCAGTCTGCATCTGTGTTTCAGCTATAACACTATAGCTATACAGAAACAAATGACATTATTTCATTTTGGATAACATATTTGATGCATTACAAGCACAACTCATACACTGAAAGAAATTTTAAAAAATCAATGAAAAGTGTCTTTCACTCCATCATTTGAGAGTTGTTTTCATCTCTCTGAGTCAATAAAAAAAAGTTGTTGTGTTTTAATATAAAATGCTAGTGGTATATACTCTATGAAATATCACTCATTGGATGAACTCAATTAAGTTGTGGCCAGGATTTCCATCCAATAAATATATGTAGCCTCAACTCAAACTCGGTACATTCATTCAGCAGAATGTAAATTAGGTATTCTAATTCATTTCTGTCAAATTTATTCAACAGAATGTAAGTGAGTTAGCCTAACTCATTTTTATCAAATACAGCCAAGCTGAAATAATTACATTAACTAAATGAAACTGATTTACATTTGTCCAACTCAAACTTGATGATCAATAACAAAATGATCAATTAAATATAATATAAATTATTTTCGTTTGATCCCCCTGTAACATACACATGAGACAAACGTCATTGATGTTTTGTTATTTATTTTTGAAATACATTTAGATTTTAACATCTTTTACTTAGAGCCCTCCACTAAAAATGTTTTTATTCTTGTTCCTCTTGTTGGATGTTTGAGCTGTACGCTGCGGAATGATGTAGAATAGAAGGCACTTTATTGATCTCCACAGGGGAAATTCACATATTATCACAGCTATGTCATGCTGCAGTAATATGAGAATTTCCCTTGTGGGGATCAGTTAAGTACATTCAAATCTATTCTATATTATTCTGCACAGTAAAGCTCAAACATGTATGTCCAGACTTTGAAACAAGAAGGCTGTTCTCACACTCATCCGCTGAAATTGGGAAGTTTCTCTTAGCTCAGCAAAAATCCAGTTTTAAAGAGGCAGGCCTACTGGCATGATTTGTGATATCACAACGAATTTCTTAATTATTATTAATATATAGTATTAAGTATATAATATAGTATATAATATAGTAATACAGTTCGTAGATTCTAGAGTTTTTAATGAGGTAGGAGAAAATTCCCTTAAGGAAGGTATTATATACATATACATATATATATATATATATATATAGGTGAATGCTGCAATTGGCATGGCTATGGCAACTACAAAATTCGCCACGAGCTTTGGTGGTTGGTGTTTTATGATAGATTTGGATGTTATGATGTTGGTGTGTTAAAATATAACTTAAATAAATGTCACTTGCAGCATGTTGAGTTATTAGATCCATTTCAATCCACTCCGAGTCATGAAATCAAATAACGTGAGCTGAATGGCACTGAGAAGGTAGAGTAACAGTCATGAAATTATGGAGGTGAAATGAGCAAACTTCCTGGGTGTATACACTTGTCCAAGCCCAAGTAATCTCAGTCTTAAACCCTTCATCAAGGTACATTGTCAGTTGGTTTAGTCCTCTTATGCAAACAACGTGATTTTCAGCTGTTGTATCTTTGCATTCAGCTTGTGCCCATACAGTTTCATAATGATCTTCTGGAAAAACTCAAAGGTGTACTTGAGGTTGTCTGGAAAACGAATTCTACATTGTAGAAAAAAAAGAATGATGAACACCATGATAGAGAGAAATATACATGACATTCCATCAAACTCATTTTTGATAGCTATTTCCGGTCCCGCCCCCACACCGGATGTCTGTATGTAACTGATAAGAGGGGTGCATCCGGTCCCGCCCCAACTGTTGGAGGAGGTTTTTCATTGATTTAAAGACTTTATTAAGTAATAAAACTTGAATGAATTAACTAGGAGGTGTTTATGACAATAAATTTATCATTAAAAAAGTATAGCAGTGAGTTATAAGTAAAGGAGGAATCTCCAGGGCCAGCAAAGGATCAGTAGGAGGTTTCTTTGGAATCAAGTCAGTCTTTATTATTAAACAAGTGAAGAATAAATTGAAATAATGACAGTAAAGCATTAAAATGGTATAACGGTGAGTAAAAATTAAACAGCATTATAAATAACCTTCAACAGCATGCAGCAAAATAAGAGTGAGTTCCAAAATTAAACTTTGTAAAATCTTTGCTAAAGCTTTGTGTGACAAACTTACCATCATTAAAGAACTAAAGAATAAATTGAAATAATTACAGTAAAATAGTATAACAGTGAGTTAAAATTAAACAGATTTTTTAATTACCTTCAACAGCATGCAGCAAAATAAGAGTGAGTTCCAAATTACTTTGCTAGTGCTTTGTCTTACAAACTTGCCATCATTATCACTCCATAGCTGTAGCCTAGTCTTAAACTTGTGAGTCTTAAAACTTTAATCCCTCTAGAGTCTGTGTCTCTTCTTCTCTGTCCTCTCTCTTTCTGGTGTAGCATAGGCTGTGCAGGGTGAATTGAGGAATGTGTTCCACCCCCCGCACCTCCTTCCATCCCTCCCCTCCCTCTGTTTTCTCAATGAGCCACATCAAGTTGTGTGTTTAACAGTCATCCTCAGGTAATCTTGTACACCAGTTATTAACTATGGTTATCTATAACCCAGACTCCGGATGTTAAAAAACGGTCTGGTTTTATCAGACAGAGTTCGTTTTCGAAACAGGAACCTATTTTTATCAGCCGGAGACAAGAGTTTGGAACTACAGACTATATAATAATCTGGTTGTACCAGAAGTAACGGCCCCAACCCCTCACCAGTTATCTCCCACATGCAGAGCAGCACTCGGGTGTTTTTTCTTACTTCTATAAGTACCCTACCAGAAATCCAGAGGTCTTCACACTAGTGAACCGAAACCAGAGCGATGACCCGAGAACACGGTACGCATTCAGCCTTTCCTCCGTAACTGAAGAAATAGCAAAAATCGACACTTTGTATTTTCATTCCTGCGTGTTTTCAATTAACAGTTTTTGACTTAATCCACAATGAGCTTCATTCAACCGAATATCACCCTGAAGGTAAGAGGGCCTTCTATGTACTAGAGTGAAATAGAAATGTTCTAAATTTTAAAGTGTCCTATCCTGATGTGTATTTTGCATATTGTTTTTACAGATTTCTACTCAGAGGAACAAATAGGGAGAATGGCATTCCATCAGAGCAGGTTGTAGATCTCAGTAAGGTTACCTTAACTTTTAATCAGTGTGTAGGTTTTATTTATTTATAACTTTTACGCAGATGTGGTAACAGTACTCTTTTCTTTCATTACACCCGCAGATGGTGCGAGCGATTGTGAACGGTACTTTATGCAGGGTCTCTCCCCTACCTTTTACGAGGAGAACGCTCCGGTTCTGGAATCGGATCAGCCCTCGGTTTCAGTACCGCAAGCGTACATAACACCGGGGTCCCCGGAACACGATGAGCCGGATGTGTCCCCGGAATCACCCGTCGATGATGTAGAGCGCTCCAGTCAGGCCGCAGATGGGAGGTCACGTAACGGATCACCGGTAGAAGTCAAATCATTCATCCGGACCCAGCAGAACCGTGTACGCCGCTGAATCAGACTGAGCCTATACCGATCAACGGACCTCGGAAAAGGGAACACCGTAGAAGGCTCATTTCAACCAGCAGTAGCAGTAGCAGGAGTAGCAGTAAGTAAATTGTTATTATAACGCTCGGGGGCTGCGCATTTTATTTAGCTCATGTAATATCATCAACCAGCCAACAGACGTCGCTCTAAAACCATTAACCTAGCAAATATGCAGTCATAATAAAATAGTATAGCCTATATACACAGTTTCCCGTGAGACCATGTTGCTGATTATTAGGCTATACAATTAATGAGTTAAAAGTAATCCACACTAATTTCTCAAATACAACACCATGTCAAATGTTCTATGCACCAAGTAGTCTTATGAGTTTTTTAACCTGACTTTAAAAGCTATGTCGCTTCTTTTTCATAAAGTAGGCTATTACTGTGGTGTTTTGCACTTCTACAGTGTTTTGGTACTGATGTCTGACATTCAGGGTATTTAGTTACAAGATAATGTAAGAATAAAAAAAAAAAACTTTAATGATGCCATGCAAATAATTTTTTTTAAAAAAGTATTAATGTAGTGATTTTTAGGGGTGATGCCTGACTTTCTGTATTAAAATACACAGAAGAGGTTAAAGTGTCTTTCTTTTTTGTCTCCCTCCAGCAAACAGACCCCGACGATCCGTGAGAGGCTGTCAGAATTGCTGTCGGACTGCCCATGATCAACTAGTTTTAATGAGTAATGCTTTCTGACTAATGGGTGAAATGCTGGCTGTCTACAGTGATCATAATTAGTAAGGTGATTTATCTGAAATAGTTTCAAATCATTTTTTATTTGTTTCATTGGGTAATTGTTTTTATTGTTGATTTTCACTTGCAACAGTTAGATAAACGTGTTATTCATTTTAATTTATGACGTTGATATTTTTTAAGGTTTAAGTGTGTTTTGATTTTATGATAATGGATGAAAACAAACTGTTAGGGCTTAGGCTGAGTTTATCAGACGAGGTAGATCAAAATTTTCAGAATGAGCCAAACTTTCAAAATGGTATAACTGAAAATAGTGTAATTGAAAACGAGACCTCCTCCAGTCAGTTCTTAGATCCGTTACACGGTATAAATCAAGCTCTCGTTGATCTGGAACGCTTAGAAAATGAAATACCTGTTAGGGGATGGGACAGAAAGGACCCAAACAACGCTTTGAACGTGCTTTAGGCTGCAAAATTGTTTTATAGAGGAGACGACGATAGGGCCCTCTGTAAATTCATGACCAAAAGCCCAAGACAGAGTAAAACCCTATTTTCTCTTTCAGAACCACTACTATGGTATAGAAAAATCTAAAGGCCTTTCTGGGTTCCCCATATCTGTGTGAGTACTGTTACACAGGGTACAACGGTGTGCTGAGTCACCGATGCCCTGCTCATTGTTCCGTTTGCTATGACCCTACCTGTAATCAGAAGGGGTTTCGACCTGTTGTGTGTAAAGAGTGTAACAGGACATGTCGTTCAGAATTCTGCCTGACAAAGCACAAAGAGCCTACAGAGAGGCCCAGAGCCAAAAAATTCGCCAGCACGTGCTCGTTGTACAAAAAATGTAACAAATGTGCACAGCTTTACTACTCAGCGATGAGTGGTGAAGGTAAACCACACACGTCCTGCAGTGAAGTGTAAAATCTGTGGTGGGAATTTGACCTCTGACGTTACAGGTAAGAGTGAGATGCACCAATGCTACATCCAGACACTACCACCTGAAACAAAACACACAGAAAAATTGGTGTTTTATGATTTTGAAACATACGTCAATGAAAATGGCGTTCACATACCCTTTTTGGTGTGTACAAAAACGTTAGATGGCAAAACATGGAGCTCTCAAGGCAGAAATTGTGCCAACGAGTTTCTCATGCATTTCAGACGCCCTCTGTACAAAAATGCTGTGTTTATTGCTCACAATGCTCGAGGTTTTGACTCCTACCTGCTCCTCAACGCCACGCTTGAACAAGCATTAAAACCCTCTTTGATTTTGCAAGGTTCAAAAGTCATCTGTATGACAGATCCTGATTTTAATCAAAAATACATTGACTCACTGTCCTTTCTTTCCATGCGTTTAGCCGATATGCCAAAAGCTCTCGGTTTTGATGACAGAATTAAAGGCTATTTTCCCCATAATTTTAGCTCACCTGCCCATTTGACCTACACAGGTCCCTACCCGGAGCCAAAAATGTACGGTACAGAACGCATGACGACGGTACAGCTGAAAGACTTTAACACCTGGTACGAGACGGCGCGCCGCGGTACATTTGATTTCATGAGAGAGGCCCGCCTCTATTGTGAAAACGATGTTGAGATTCTCGCAGAGGGATGCAAGCTGTTCAGAAAACAGTATATTGATGAAACAGCGGTTGACCCGTTTAGCCGCGCGACTATAGCATCTGCATGCATGAAAGTGTTTGTGACCAACTTCCTTCCTCCTAAAAGTTTGGCCATCCCCGACCCCGATAACTACACACGCCAGTTCAAAACGTATTCGAACGCAGGCATTCGGTGGTTGCAACGGGTGGTTGCAACGGGTGGCGAGCACCGAAAACATCTTCATTCAACATGCTTTAAATGAGGGGGAAAAACAACTGGGAAAATACTTTGTAGATGGTTTTGCAGAGATCCAAGGTGTGAAATATGTATGGGAGTTTCTAGGATGTTTTTTCCATGGCTGTCTGAGTTGTTTCAAATCTCATGAGACCAATCCTTTGACCGGCCACCCTTTTGAGGAGTTGCATGCGAGGTGCGAGGAGAAATTACGTGAGTTACAGGCCATCCACAATGCTAAAGTGATTGTCATGAGAGAGCACACATGGACAGAGATGAAAAAATCACATCAGGGGTTAAAAGATACTGATTGAGATTTATACTCAATCAGTATAAAGCTCCTCAACCTCTCTCACCCCACGAAGCTTTGTATGGGGGTCGAACCTGTGCAGTAAAGTTGAGACACACTGCGGGTGCTAATGAAACGTAGACTACTTTGATGTGACATCGCTGTATCCCTATGTCAACTGTAACTTTCCCTATCCTTTAGGGCACCCAAAAATAATCTACAAAGATTTCAAAGAACCCCAAAGCTACTTTGGAATAATCAGAGCCAAAATCTGTCCACCACAGGGTTTATTTTTTCCTGTTTTGCCCTATAGAACTGCCGCTGGTAAACTTGTCTTCACACTCTGCCGAACGTGCGCTGAACTTAATTTTCAGGAGGGTCCATGTCAACACAGTGATGAGGACAGAGCGATGACAGGGGTCTGGGTCACTCCTGAATTTAACAAGGCCTTGGAGATGGGGTATCGGGTAGCTGAGATCACAGAGGTATGGCAATTTGATAGACAGAGCGACTCAATTTTTGTTCAGTACACGCACACTTTTCTGAAGGGTAAACAGGAAGCTTCAGGTTACCCCCCTGAAGCCAAAGATCAGGCAGCCAGAGAAAAGTACATGAAGGACTATCAGACCAATCAGGGTGTTTTGCTGGATGCATCTAAAATTCATCCGAATCCTGCAAAAAGACAAGTCTCCAAATTATGTCTCAATACATTCTGGGGGAAATTTGCACAACGCTCGAATCAGACACAGACTAAACCAATCACTGACCCTGAAGAGTTTTTTAACTTTATGTTTTCTGGAAAATATAAAGTTAAATACTTTTCCTTTGTCAACGACAAAACAGCATTGTTGCAGTGGAGTTATGGTGAGCAATGTATTGCCCCTCCAAACAAGGTAGACAACGTCTTTATAGCTGCTTTCACCACAGCTTATGGGCGTCTAAAGTTGTACAGTTATTTGGAGCAGCTGCAGGAGAGGGTCTTGTATTATGATACAGACAGTATTATCTATGTCACAAAAGAGGGGGAGAGACGGCTTGACCTGGGTAATTACATGGGAGATTTGACTGATGAGTTAGATGGTGATAGCATAAAAGAATTTGCGGCCGTGGGTCGCAAGTTATGCATACCAGACTCGTAACAACAAAGTAGTACTTCGTGTAAAGGGTATCACTCAAACGCATGATTGTTGTGAACAAGTTAACTTTAACAGTGTCAAACAGTTGGTGGAGAATTATGTGCTAAACTCTGATGATGGGGGTGTCATTGAAACACCTCAGCACAATATTGTACGAGATAAAAGGGGGTTTTTCCTTAGAAACTCATCATTCCAGAAAAAGTTTAGAGTGGTGTATGACAAGAGACGGTTACTGAGCCAAGGTCAAACTCTGCCTTTTGGCTATTGAAGAAAACAAATGTTTTCATCCAATGAAATTGAGTTTGACCCTAGACTAAGAACGCCTTTCTCCTGTCAAATTGTGGGGCCAAGCGGGTCCGGTAAAACTTATTTTGTAAAGTCTGTGTTGGAATCCTGTAATCATGTCATCGACAACATGCCTAGTAATATTGTTTGGATTTTTACTTCTTATCAACGATGTACACTGAACTGCAACAGAAGAATAAAAAGATCAAATTTGTTGAAGGATTGCCTGATTCTTTTGACGATGAATTCTATTCCCACCTGATCAAGATCATCTTATAATTTTGGATGATGTCATTTTCCAGGCCTCTGATCACCCTGAAGTTGTGAAAATTTTCACACAGTACAGGCATCACAAAAAAATGAGTGTCATCATGTTGACTCAAAATGTATTTCACCGTGGAAAGCACAGTAGGACAATTAGTTTCAATAGTAACTATTTGGTTTTGTTTAAAAACCCTCGAGATAGATTACAGATGAGTATATTAGCTCAACAAATATTTTTCTTAGAAAGTTTTGAAGATGCTACCAAAGATCCTCACGGGTATTTAATCTTGGACCTCACACCTAGTTGCCCAGAAACTTACAGACTAAGATCAGGAGTACTACCCCACCAGTGGCCTGTTGTCTATCTTCCCAAATCAAAGTCCTGATCCAACATGTCAGCACGTTTAAAAAGGAATGCGCCTTTACTGAGGGCTTTATGTCACGCCACGCCTCAAAAGCGTAAAGATATTCTCAACAATTGCTCATCGGACTTTCTTCAGTCTTTGTGTGAACTCTCTTTGAATCTTTTAAAAGGAAACATTCCTATGAC
Organism: Micropterus salmoides; assembly: GCF_014851395.1. Taxonomy (NCBI): domain Eukaryota; kingdom Metazoa; phylum Chordata; class Actinopteri; order Centrarchiformes; family Centrarchidae; genus Micropterus; species Micropterus salmoides. Next base: position 36,026,715 of record NW_024040041.1, on the reverse strand, counting down.
CTCAGCTCAATATAACAAACTCAAAAAACAAAAGAAAATATAAGGTTGCTGGCTAATAAAAAAACAAGTCTTAAAACCAAACATAAGGCTCTGACAAAACAGTCTGGAGGCTTTCTGTTACCTCTTCTTTCAACAATCCTTCCTGTCATTTTGGGAGGGCTAATTAATAGATAAATCATGAGTCAGAAAATGTTTTTGGTGACGCCTCAGCAACTAAACCGGCTGAATCATTCTGTACCATCTGCATCCAACGCTGAAATAATGAGACATACGGTAGAAAATGATTTGGATGAAAAAATTAGGGCAATACTAAACGAGGATGGTATGAACGCTTATGAAAAAATTAAGAAATACAATGCCCTGCTGCAAAGATACCTAGCTCTGGTCAAACAAGGAGAGAAGGAAGAACGCCACATTACTCTGACAGTAGCTAAAGATTCTGAGGCACTGAAGCAGCGCGTAGAAGGAGGAGAAGAAGAAGAAGAAGAAGAAGACAAGAAACTGGATGAAACAGCAAGGGAGGTTGTACAAAACTTGCCGGCTCGCTATCGTAACAATGCACAGTACATCATAAAGAAATTAACCAAGAGCCGAGGTGGGTGGACTCCCAGGGGAGAGTTTGTGTATAACGGAGATGTTGTGAAAGGTTCACACCTGCTTGACTTGTTTAAAAGTCTGACCGTGTCCCTTAAAAAATCCCAGCCTCCTAAGGGATGGACAGGTTTTTTGAATACTTTGTCAGAACTCAACATCCCTTTATCAATGATGAGCAACCCTCAAGCTCGAGAGCAATATAGGCAACTTCAAACGGTAGGACCCCGGGAAGATGAGGAGGAGGTGATGTCCCTGCCGATAAAGAGGGGAAGAAGGAAAAAGCAGACACCCCGTGCCCCTCGCAGGGATGGAGAGGATGATGAGACACCGCCCTTACTATTTAAGAAGGGAAGAAAACACAGACGAGCATCTTTAACCCCCCAGTGGGAAGAGGTGGACGCCTCGCCACCCTCAAGAAGAGAAAAAAGAAAGAAACTCACCCCCCTTGCTCCACGATGGCTTAATTTTAACCCATAATAAAAACAATTCAAGCTAAAGTTATTTGTCTCAAGATTCATCTTTATTTATAGCTTGTAACAGTCTTTGAACATTTGTAAAGAACAAACTGTGTGGTGAAAAGATGCGGCTCTTTGTTGCCTCATACAACGTTGATATTTTTTCACAAAATTTGATAGAATCATTTCTTGTAAAATCATCATGATACAAAGACAGCACATTCTCAAAAGATAGACCGCACAATGCTGATAGAACACACAATGCTGACCACATGTGGTAGACAGGGTATGCTGAAACTGTTGTGTATGATGTGAAATGGTTTCACAGCGTTTTTAAAAAAATTCTAAAATACTTTTGGGGTAATGTGAAAACTCTGGTGAGAATCCAAAAGAATCAAAAAAGCTAGCTTTCTGACCTTCCTCAAGAGTGAGCGCCAGCCAGTGCTCCCCAGGCTCGTGTGCAGGGTGGGTGCTAACTATCATATAAGCAGGTAGTCTAAAGGACTGTCTCAGTAAAGGTAACTGATCCGAAGCCCACACACCACAAAAGGAATCTCCAAGTAAATGTCGCAATATTCCTTCCAATTCATGGTTGTTCATATTGCCTTAGTAATAGTCCACCAACACTTGTCGTTTTGAATTTATTTCCAGAATAGATTCGTAACACGTGTAAACAATGAGAGTTGTGGTATGAGGTAAGGGCACTCGGAATCTCATTTCAAGTCTTAAACTCCCGTTGGAAATGGTTGACAAAGCGTCGCTGTCTTCACTGGCATTGAGGTTGAAAACAAACAAAGAGTAACCTTGCTGAAATTCTTCCCGGTTGATGCTCAGAGGTAAATCTTTTAGATGTCTCCCTGTGGCGGTAAACATATTATAAACTTCTCGGACAGACAACCCGTGGTTAAATTGAGGCTGGAAAGCTTTGGCTGGGACTTGTCTCCCGTCCTGACACAGTGCCATGTATTCTACATAATTGTGAATATAATTGAAGGGTGACAGGTCTCTCTTTCCTGTGAAGGCTTCGTGGTTTACCATGGCAATAACTAGATATTTAGGTAACGTTCCTAGGAAGAGATTTTCTTGGTTGCATATCCGTGAATTTGCGGGTATAGAATAGGTTTTGACATTCACACGGGATAAGGGGTAGAGGGCGTTGCCCCTCATTAAGGCCGATGCATGACCTATTCGCACTGCTGGGGATACAGTGACTTTCTTAACAAACAGAGAAGCCCCCAGTATTTTTAATCTGTAAGTACTGGCAGCCCCAGCCATGAGAGAAAAGGCATCGCTAGCCCTGGTTAGCTTAATTCTTAAATCCACAGAGTTCAGGAGAAACCTCTCGCTGAAAAAAATGAGGGCCCAACAGGTGTACCTCCTTAGATTCTTCACTGAATTGAGCTCTCTGTACTAATCCTTTGTTTGGCCCATTATCTATCACAACTGAGTCCATAGACCCCGCTGTGTCTTTGTAAAATAATCCGGCGGTGAACTGGCTTTTTAGAGTATCTTCAGAATAGTTGAGCAGTGTTTCGATCATTGCTCTGTAGGGGTGCGTAGCGCTGGACTGTGAAATCAGTCTATCTCCCAAAATAACGTCGCATTGGCTGAAGATTGTATTTAGGGGATAATTGATGAGACCCACAGAGGCATCATCAGCCAGGTCTGATCCATCCGCATTCGTAATTTTCAAGCGCAGGTGTAACAGGGTGTTGTTCAAATCCAAATATTTTTCCCCGTCACCGGGGATAAAAAATTCAACGGACCTCCATCAGTAATGGCTGACAGAGGCATGACTTCTGTGTAAATCTTTTCATCGATGGAGAGCTGTGTCATAGGAGCTGAAAATAAATCCAATTCCCACATAGTGCATTCGGCCGATTTGTGATGTAAAAGAGCCATCTTTTCTAAAATATATCAGAGGCCCTTCTTTTTGTATGCCCTGCTTTTACACGCCGCCCTGGCGGTCTCTTCCTTGCTCTTCGAGCCAGCACCATCATGCTGCCTGATCCTTCTTGAACACCTTGGGCCGAGTGATCACCTAATTTACCAACGGCGTGGGTTATCACCTCTGAGGCTATGTTTTTAGCGGCTGATTTAAGATGAGGCTTAGCAATGGCAAAACCTCTTTTCATCAGCGGCGCAACAAAACGAAATAATTTTGAGAATATAGACCCTATGCCTCTCCCGTACATCACGGGAGCCCCGCTAAAACCAGGGAGAGCGCCCCCTACTTGATTTTCATAATAGCTCACAAAACGGTGAGGATCGCGGGTATGATGTATCATTTTGTCACAGAAGATGCAAAGTTTCACCATAGTCTTTCCAAAGGTAAACTTCACCGGTGTATTTTGATCCGTTTTAATCTCTGTGAATGTTTTCAATGTGATTCTTCATCACATATATATCGATCGCTCTCAAGAGCGGAGCGTATGTATCGCCAACCAGCTGATGCCGAACCAGATGACTGTAGACGTATAGATGGGACATACAAGCTTTTATATCTGCTGGGTAGGGTGCCATCCTCTGATTGAACTGTAACCATTTCCCCGGTTCAAACCCCAACATGTAAGCAACAGGAGGATAAAAACGGAGGTGAAATTGCCCCCCTGCCTGTAATTCAAATCTCTTTTGAATGGTACTAAAGAGAAAATAAATATCAGAGCCAATTTTTCGAAGAAATGCATGCAGCTCGAGCCTGAGCTGCTCTATGTTGTGATAATATCCTCCCCTAAACCTCTGACGGTGGACCTCACTGTCTGACTCTCCTTCTGAGGGTTTATTCCTCCAATCAAAGTAGGCATCCCCATTAGATATGTTAAACCAGGTATGCGGATATGAAATCTCTGTCAAGGCCACTTGCCACCGACCCTCTAAATTAAGATGCTGTGCTAAATCTACATGGTAGCTAGAGCTCGTATTATTTTTAAATACTTCGAGACTGGCGTTGGAAGGTAAAATCACATAAAACCCTTCTCCGGTGGCTTCATCCGTGTTGTAATGACTACAAATCCAATGTATCTGTTTTTTATATATTTTTTAGGTCTCTTGCTTTGACCCAGCTGTTAAACTTCTCAGGCCAGTTTTTCCAGCGCACCAGCATTTCTTTTCTCCCCCTGATACTACGTTCCTCTAAGATTTCTGCCACCTGAAATGCTTTGTCTTTAGAAACCTTAATTTTTTGCAACTCTGCTTCATAGAATGTACCCTGTATAGGGTCTCCGTCATAATCATTCAGTTTATAAACGGGGGGTTGACGAGGAATGGATTCTGTCACTGTAAAAAGTTCATCTGTATAACTCTGTTGATATTTTTTATCAAACACTCCTCTCAGTTTTGATATTCTTACCAAATCCCCCACATTAAATTTCATCTTTAAATCATTTTTGCGCCGAATAGGAAATGTACCGTACAGGTTTTCAAACACTTGAGAGGTATTTTCTGACGTGACCTGCATAGGCGTCATTTTAATACTTTTATGATAGCTATTATTGTAGCTTTCAAGCAATTCCTGTAAGACATCCAAGTATCTACTCCACATTCGCGTTTTTAGCGTACGTTTAACCTTTCAACCACTGACGCTTTTAAGTCACTGGCCGTTGCAAAATGATTAATACCTTGTTTTGTCATTAATCTTTCAAAAGTCTTGTTAAAGAATTCTTTACCCGCATCCGTTTGTAACTTTTCAGGGCTCCGGCTGTCTTTTAAAATAGACTCAAATGCCTTAGAGACCTTGACCCCTGTTTTTTTCTTCAAGGGTCTAGCATATGCCCGTTTGGAAAATACATCGATTACCGTTAATAAATAATTAAAGCCATCATTGTGTTCAGCCAAAGCCTGCATATCGCAAAGATCCGCCTGAAACTGATTTAGGGGTCGTGGTACAAAAACTCTATTTCTTACAAAATGTATCCTGGCAGGTTTATGCAAAGTATATGAATCCTGCTCAGATAAAAAATCTTTGACGCATTCTACATTTACTTTTTTCCCCATTTCATCCTGTAACGCTCTATGGAGTCTGTCTACTCCGCCAAAACTAGCCGGATGTGATGGATTATAATACACTTTTTTCATAATTTGTTTTTCAGACATGTTTCCTGCTGCTCTCTTTGAGGGTATTTGAAAACAACAACGGGATACAAGGGTCTTTATGATTTTTTTATTATTAGTTTTTCACAAACATCATCCTCTCAACACAGTCAATGTTAATTTCAATACACTCCCTCCTACAATATGGTAAATATTATTATGCAATCTTCTCACTTCAGTCAAGGTAATTTTTTTTTTTTTTTTTTACACAATAACTCACAAAATCAACAATATGTAACATATTTTATACAATAATTACCCATTATGAATTAATTTTTCCCTTCCAAAAGTCCACAGCTTCATTCATCTCCTTGATCTTGGCCTCATCTTCTCCGATCAACATGTCATACAATTTGTCAATTTTCTCACCAATGCGTCGTGTCATTTTGAGGTTGTGAAGAAAGGCCTCGGTAGCACCATGGACCCTGTATACAGACACGTGGATGTTTCGCGAGTGAAGCGCCCGTTGAATGGTAGCAATGAAACGATCCGTCCAGAGCCGCTTTAACAGCTCATCATAATGCCGCCGGAGGAAGTAGTCAGGCATGTCAAACAGACACTTGTGTTGCATCTGGCTCGGGTGATCCGTCTTACAACCATTACAAATGGAACTTCTATATCTAAATAGAACTTTCTTCAGCAGTTGAAGCACCACAGTTTTCACTGTGTTCACAAACACGGCGGAGAGCACCCCGTCAGGCTCATCTGTTCTTTTGGGAGAGTCTGGTGGTGAGGCGCACGGAGTCGAGGATGTTGAAGAAGGAGAAGAGGGCCAGTCGGGTGATGGAGGGGGTGAAAGAGGGGAGATGCAGCCAGAGTCCGTGTCTAGCATGAAAGAGGTCCCTGGCAGCCCTGCTAGTGGTGGTGGTGAAGCAGAGGGACTGGAAGTGGTGCCCCAGGCCTGCTGTGTTGCTGCTGCTGATGCAGGATTAGTATCGGGGCTCTCATGCTCTCGATCCGTACACCAAGTAGGCATGTTGCTCATGCTAAAGTGGGTCATCACCGGATGTGTTGTAGAAGGGGTAGTTGTCTCCTCTGACCCCGGATGTGGTAGAAGAGGTAGAGAGTTGCTTTTTCTATGAGTCTGCTGGTTCGAAGACATGGTATTTCAGATTTAGTCCTCCTTTAAATTATGTTTTCTTAGGGGCGGGCTTAGGGGGCGTTGTTGGAGGACGAGTCTTCTGTGAACGTTAGAGTCTTTTTCATTTGCAGAATCTCCCAGGAGGTCTGACTTTTTTTGAAGAGATCTTTTAGCTTTTCTGCTTTTTCAACCATCATTTCCATCCAAACCTCGACAGGTATCCTTAATGAAGTCTGAAACACGCCACATTCAGTATTGAAATACTGCAAGACAAATTCATCCAAGGCTTCATCTCCTTCACTCTTCTGATGGCTTGCACGGTAGAACCATCTGCCGGAAGCTGAGCTTTTTGTCTCCCAAACACTACAGGAAACAATTTTTTTAGGAACAAACACGGGTGGAACTTCCTGCTTGATTCTCACAGTTGTTTGAGTCTGCTTGTCTTTTGTAGCAGGTTCCTCGGACGTCACGGCTTTGAGATTGTTTAAAACCAACAGTCAGCACAGCCCAGTTCGTTGATATGAGCGTTACTTTTGCTGTGAGGGGTCCAAATGTTTCTTTCTCCAACTGGTAAAAACAAAGTTCGTTTACATCATAATTGAATGCATACCCCCAGACACGTCCTGAATCTAAATTCCATTCCTCATGAAGTGTATCGGGTGGCGGCGTCTGGATCCGACTCAAGTACAACACTCGTTTCTTTGGGGCTCCTCCCGGGGTTGAGTTTTGATAACTCGTTACAGGTGTCTGGCTGATCATCTTCGAATTGGCTGCTCTCTTGCGCATGTTTAGGTTGTTTTGGAATAGTTTTGTCATATGTTTCTGAATGACTATATGGACTCCTTTTATTTTCACAGACTCCCATCATTGGTCTATGGTAACCCCTCCTAGTCTCTTATCATTGGCTCATGGTAACTCTGCCCACCCTCTTATTTTGTATGTGACAGCATGTGGGAGATAACTGGTGAGGGGTCAGGGCCGTTACTTCTGGTACAACCAGATTATTATATAGTCTGTAGTTCCAAACTCTTGTCTCCGGCTGATAAAAATAGGTTCCTGTTTCAAAAACGAACTCTGTCTGATAAAACCAGACCGTTTTTTAACATCCGGAGTCTGGGTTATAGATAACCATAGTTAATAACTGGTCTACAAGATTACCTGAGGATGACTGTTAAACACACAACTTGATGTGGCTCATTGAGAAAACAGAGGGAGGGGAGGGATGGAAGGAGGTGCGGGGGGTGGAACACATTCCTCAATTCACCCTGGACAGCCTATGCTACACCAGAAAGAGAGAGGACAGAGAAGAAGAGACACAGACTCTAGAGGGATTAAAGTTTTAAGACTCACAAGTTTAAGACTAGGCTACAGCTTTGAGTGATAATGATAGCAAGTTTGTAAGACAAAGCACTAGCAAAGTAATTTGGAACACTCTTATTTTGCTGCATGCTGTTGAAGGTAATTAAAAAATCTGTTTAATTTTAACTCACTGTTATACTATTTTACTGTAATTATTTCATTTTATTCTTTAGTTCTTTAATGATGGTAAGTTTGTCACACAAAGCTTTAGCAAAGATTTTACAAAGTTTAATTTTGGAACTCACTCTTATTTTGCTGCATGCTGTTGAAGGTTATTTATAATGCTGTTTAATTTTTACTCACCGTTATACCATTTTACTGCTTTACTGTCATTATTTCAATTTATTCTTCACTTGTTTAATAATAAAGACTGACTTGATTCCAAAGAAACCTCCTACTGATCCTTTGCTGGCCCTGGAGATTCCTCCTTTACTTATAATTCACTGCTATACTTTTTTAATGATAAATTTATTGCCACAAACACCTCCTAGTTAATTCATTCAAGTTTTATTACTTAATAAAGTCTTTAAATCAATGAAAAACCTCCTCCAACGGTTGGGGCGGGACCGGATACACCCCTCTTATCAGTTACATACAGACATATTTCCGGTTGGGGCGGGACCGGATACACCCCTCTTATCAGTTACATACAGACATCCGGTGTGGGGGCGGGACCGGAAATAGCTGTCAAAAATGAGTTTGATGGAATGTCATGTATATTTCTCTCTCATGATGACGCTGCTTAAGTTGCTCAGGACTTTGATGCCTTCAGTCACAACTCCCAAACCCTCTGGCTCTTCGGATCATGTAAATCCCCATGACTGTGGTTGCTTGGTCCCTTTCTGCATTCTTAATCAGAGGCCTGCACACAACAAACACAGAAGACACCACAAGTGTATAAGACCAAATAGACAGACAAAAATACATATAGTATTATGTAGTTCATGAAAAAAGTTTAGGAGCATCGAGGCCAGCACCACCAGACTCTACAACAGCTTCTGTAATGTGCAGAACAGTCGTGCACGTGATTACATTGTTTGATTAATAAAAATAATTCTCAAAAATGTATTAACAAATAAATAATTTAAAAAATTATAAAAATGTATTAAAAAAAATTAAAAAAACAAAAAATTATAATACTAAAAACAAATTAATAGGGTGTTTGTATTAGGGCATGTCCGGCCTCATCCTCTAACAGCGGTTGTGAGGGGTTGATCACCAAAAGGTAAAGACAGGTGTGAAAAGAGGGTTTGTGTATGTGGGATGTCCGGTGTCCTCTAAAAGCGGATGTTTGGGAGTGCCTTTAGCAGTCAGTTGTAAATATAGCGGGCTAGTTTTCTGACTTACATCTGACCGAGAGCGTGGATCAGGGTGACTGAACAATTTTTTAGTGAATCCGTATCGGATAGAGATATCTTCGTGCAGAACAACAGCGCCATCTTTGCAGCATCGCAATCAGAAAGAAGACTTCCCCAACGATTTTCTGGATCGAAAGGCTTGGGCTCCTCAGTTTGAATGGCCGGTGGAAGATTTTAGAATGGCGGGATTCTTGTTTGAGCACGGAACAGTTCATCTTTATACAAGAGAGCTTGATGAAATTTTTCTTTGTGAAAGCACACCGCACATTAGTTTTTCAGCCAAAGACTGGAATTTCTTCAGAAACAAATGGTGCGGGTCTGTGCTTGGAGCGCTCTACCGTGTAGAGACGGACCTTGAAGTCTACGTCCCAGAATCCTACATCTTTTTTAGATCATGCAAGGAAGATTCTATCATTCAAAATGCCATGAAGGGGACCCCAGAGCAACAAAAAGGCTACCCCATCACGTCTAAAGAGTGGGAGACGTGGTTCAGCACCGGCTTTGTGGTCCACTGGGGAGAATGGGATAGAACCCTTTAAGTCTTCTCACACATTGATAAATTGTTCAGATGGTATAAACCTTATGTTAGCTATGTAAACTTTTTGGTCCTGAGGACAAGCAAGATGAACAACAAACAATACCGCAGACAACCTCAAAGACCTCCACGACGGGGCTGACGGTGACATTGTTCTAATTAAAATGTTTTGTGCAGGTACGAGGACGTGCAGCGGGTGAGGATCTATCGAGCAGCCCTAAATATTTTCCATTACTCCAGGATGGATGACTATGGACTATGAACTGGGGAAAAGAAATTTAACATTTCTCGTTCCTGAAGAAAAAGCAGAAGAGGACAAGAGCAGGGTCAAGCCGTTTATGGATGCATGTTTGGACACTCTGGACTGTTGCGACAAGGACACGTCTCCTAACACTACCGTAAGCAGTCTCATACTGGTGACTGCAGCTTATTATTTATACGAAATACTGCAACAAAAAGCTAAACAAACGTGTGTATTGCGCTTATACAGATGAATGTAGCAGAAAACAATCTCACACATGCATTGACACGCTGCCCTTCTTTTATATCAAAGGACATAAGAGAGAAATTGCGCAGAAGCTTTTTAACAAAAATTTCGCTGATGCTCAAAAGTACGTCCTACGCGGTCTTGGGTTGGTGCCAACATGTGAATGCAGTATTCGAGACATTGCAGCAGCTGCTCTACAGATTTGGCTGAGGAATCCTTCTCTCATTACTTCGCTTAAACGGGTAGTTAGAGTGGAGGACAGAGTGGAGGACAGAGTGAGCACAGTAGTTAAGGAATCTCTGGACATCTGGAAGGGGGAACAACACTAAAAACAAGGGGGAATGTGTCTAGTCTACTAAACTATGTCAAAAAGAGATACATCGGGTATAAGATGAGAACACTGTTGTGTGAAACTGTTAACAATGCGATATGTGACACAGATAGGACACTATGTTGTTCTAGATTTGAAAACAGACAGAATGTGTTAGACGAATGACCTCGGGATGGCGTACCATGGTGTAAATGAGAGCGGATAAATATGCAGATGAGAAATTTACTCTACTCAATATAACAACGACAATGATTTTCATATGGGTCATGTGTTTTGTTTTTGTACTTTTGAGCATTGATTGAAGGGTGTAACCGGACCCCTTTTGAAAGTGGTCGGGAAGGTTCCCGAAGCCAGAGAAGTATTTATCACAAGTGATTGTCGGGACCACGGTAGGAGATATGACTTGGAGGAGATTCGAAGGAATCAGGTCCAGTGGGCATGTAGTGGGACGGCTACGGGTCAAGAGGTCTGATACTTCGGTCTCTGTGAGTGAAGAACGATCTGACCTGGGAGGGCAGAGGAAAAGATGTAGCAGGACTGCTAGAATGGTTGAGTTTTTTGTGGGTGGTGGAGGAGCGCTTTAAAAGTGGAAAATAAATACCTTGAGTCAGTGGCACTGCTAATTCTGTTATTATAGAACGCAGTTTTGGCAGCACTGATGCTGGTTGAGAAGGAGGATAGGAGCAATTGGTAGCCCTTAAGGTCGGGGGGGGGGGGGGGGGGGGTCTTTGGTTTTTCGTCATTTTCTTTCAGCAGCTCCGAGATCAGTACGGAGCCCACGGATGGTAACAGTTAGCTACGGGTGGGACTGGTTTGGGCGAGCAGGCTTGGTGGATAGAGGAAGCTCTGGGGGGGGTGATGGCGCATAGATAAGATGCTTTCTGGTTTGATCCAGGTCTCAGTGTGCGCCAGTAGCCCAAGAGATAATGTCTTAGCATAGGCAGTGATAAAGTCAGCTTTGTTGACTGCCGACTGGCAGTTCCATGACCCAACAGACAAGTAAACAGATGTGGGTGGTGCCTGTTTTAAAGGCTTGAGGAGTGCCTGGTTTCTGTGCCTGATGGCATGATACCTCTTGCGTGGACTGGACACAATAGGAATAGTATAGTAGCACATGGCCTGAGTGTAGTTGTAGCTGGCAGCTTCAGGCTACTGTTGTAGGCGGCCTTGCTCAAGGCAAGGCAAGTTTATTTGTATAGCACATTTCAACAACAAGGTAATTCAAAGTGCTTTACATAAAACATAAAAGCAACAGGGAAGTATAAAAAAGTTTAAAAGCAACATAGGGAAATTGGAAAAAATACATAAAAAAATAATAAAAGTTACAGTGCACTGTACAATCAGGGTTAAAAGAGTTAAATGGAAAATAAAAACAGGCTGAGGAGTTGAGCAAATAATTGAGTTACAATTATTTTGAAAAGAGAATAAACAGAGAAGTAAACTTAATCTACTCTCTCTAGCTAGTCTGTACTCGGGTCCATAGCAATCTTTGGGTCCACTGAAACCCCAAAAACCCTCAGACACTACAGAGAAACCAGGACATGTCTGTCCGCAGGCCACTTTGATCCAGTTATACTCTGGACCCACCTGCGCATTTACAGGTGGACAGAGGTTCCTGCAAATCACTAAGGCGCGAGATTTAAGACCACTTCCTTCACTCTGTTCAATCTCACTCTCATTATCTTCTCTCAATTACCTACTCATTTCTCACCGTGTAAATATTTAATTAAAAGCAATGGTAAAAAGAAAAGTCTTCAGTCTTAATTTAAAAGAACTAACAGTTTCAGCAGACCTGCAGTTATCTGGGAGTTTGTTCCAGATATACAGAGCATAATAACTGAACGCTGCTTCTCCTTGTTTAGATTTGACTCTGGGGACAGAAAGCAGACCTGATCCCAGACGACCTGAGAGGTCTGGATGGTTCGTAATGAAGCAGAAGATCAGAAATGTATTTTGGCCCTAAACTATTTAGTGCTTTATAAACTAACAGCAGGATTTTGAAATCAATTCTTCGACATACAGGAAGCCAATGTAAAGACCTCAGAACTGGAGTGATGTGATCCACCTTTTTGGTCTTAGTGAGGACTCAAGCAGCAGCGTTCTGAATCAGCTGCAGCTGTCTGATGGATTTCTTAGGGAGCCCGGTAAGGTCGCTTTTACAGTAGTCGAGTCAACTAAAGATAAATGCATGGATAAGTTTTTCCAGCTGAGACATAAGTCCTTTAATCCTTGATATATTCTTCAGGTGATAGTATGCTGACTTTGTAATTGTCTTAATGTGGCTCCTCAAATTCAGGTCTGAGTCCATGACTACACCAAGATTTCTGGCTTGATGTGTGGTTCTTAACATTACAGACTGAAGTCGAGCACTGACTTTCAATCGTTCCTCCCTGGCTCCAAAAACAATAACTGTAGTTTTATATTTGTTCAATTGAAGAAAATTCTGGCACATCCAGCCGTTGCTGAATACAGTTACTCAACACCCGTATGGGATCATAGTCCCCTGGTGAAATGGTTATGTAAATCTGTGTGTCATCTGCATAATTATGGTAACATATTTTGTTGTTTTTCATAATCTGAGCCAGTGGAAGCATGTAAATGTTAAAAAAAAGAGGTCCCAGAATGGAGCCTTGGGGAACTCCACGTCATTTTTGTGATGTGTGATTACCTATAGACACAAAGTAGTCCCTGTCCTTTAAGTAGGATTCAAACCAGTTTAGTACTGTGCCAGAAAGTCCAACCCAGTTTTCAAGTCTGTCTAGTAATATGTTGTGGTCGACAGAGTCGAATGCAGTACTGAGATCCAATAATACTAAGACTGAAATTCTGCCACTGTCAGTGTTTAAATGGATGTCATTGAAGACCTTAACAAGAGCCGTCTCAGTGCTGTGGTGTGGTCGAAAACCTGACTGGAAGACATCAAAACAGTTATTTAGTGCCAAGAAAACACTAAGCTGTTGAAAAACAGCCTTTTCAATGATTTTACATAAAAACGGCAGGTTTGATATGGGCCTATAATTGCTCATTAGTGAACTGTCTAGATTTCTCTTTTTTAAGAGTGGCTTAATGACTGCAGTTTTCAGGGCCTGTGGGAAAAAACAGAGGAGAGACATGTTGACAGTTTGTAGATCTGAGGCCATGCATTTAGAAACATGTTTGAAAAAACCTGTTGGCAGAATATCAAGGCAGCATGAGGAGGATTTCAGATGTTGTATTATGTCCTCCTGGTTTTTATGGTTAATAGAATCAAATTGTATCATGCTATATGAATTGTTCTTGAGTGGACATAGGGACAAGACATATCCTGTTACTGACATGGAGGCACTGATTGCTTGTCTAATTGTTTGAATTTTGTCTGTGAAGAAGGAGGCAAATTCATTGCAGGCCCTGGTGGATAGAAGTTCAGAGGCTACAGACACAGGAGGGTTGGTTAGCCTGTCGACAGCAGCAAACAGGGCACGTGCATTATTAGTGTTTTTTGGTGATGATGTCAGAGAAGAAGGACCGCCTTGCATTAAATTATAAATGTGAAGTCTCTCTTTATAGATGTCATAATGAACCTGGAGATTTGTTTTCCGCCACCTGCGTTCAGCTTTTCGACACTCTCTTTTTTGAGTTCTAACCAGCGTGGCATTTCTCCATGGAGATCTTCTCTTACCAGAGACCACCTTCACCTTGGCTCGTGCAATGGCATCAATAACATTTGTAATTTTAGAATTTTAGAAATTATCTACAAGCTCATTGACTGAGACCCGTGAGAGGGTGGGTGTTGAGAAGAAAGCCTCAATTAATTTTTCACTAGTGATTTCAATGATATGCCGTTTTGTGATTACCTCTGTTTGTAGATCTGTGTGCACGCAGACAGCACTCTCAAAGAAAACACAGGAATGATCAGAGAGAGCAGTCCCCACAACCTTGGAAATGTCCAGACCCTTGGAGATGACTAAGTCCAAAGTGTGCCCCTTATTGTACGTGGGCTCCGTCACATGTTGAGTCAGTCCATAATTATCAAGAACTTTGAACCCTCTGTCCTGGGGGTTGTCAATGTAACAGGCCCCGGACGTGAGGTCTGTTTGCAGATTATGATTTTGTGTAGATAACAGGAAAATTACGAGACAGGCAACAGGTAGTGTGCTTTTCTTCCTCGCTTCTGTCGTACTTTAATACACATGTATATTTTAACTCCATTCTTCACACTACGTCTCCTTTTTTTGCAATTTCAAGGTCACATCATGACAAACCAATGTAACAAAATTCCAGTTTCTGTTAGAATGGTAATATTCCACACATTCCACACTTCACTAGTCTTCATATAGAAATAGAATAAAATACATTGTTCTCCAAATGCCTTGGGCCTGCTGCTCACAGCTATAATAACTGAATGAGTAGTTGCATAAAGGCTTCCAGCTAACCTGGCTGCTAGGAAATAATACATGTTTAGCATAAAGCTAACAAAATACAATGGCCTAAACCCACAGGTGAACGACATGAGTAGCAAGTTAGCATTTCACTAATAGATTTAATGAAACAGTAAATATGCATTATAAACACCAAACATTATTTCTGAACGCATTCTTCACAAAGTTGCTTTTTGCAAGAGCCTAATCAACTGAATACAATCACGGAGCGTACATTAGCACTCGAGAAAACCAAGTTCAATACACACGTTATACACAAGGTGAGCCAAGCTAGCTTAACATGACAAGTAGCGTTAGCATCCCCGACTACGTTCTATTCACGACACTTCAAAACAACAAAGGAGAGGCTCAGATAAACAGAGCACAACAAGGCAATAAAATATATATTACACTTAAATATTCTTAAACCCCATGGATTTTTTGACACTTACTAACCTGTAGATAAAAGGAAAATTATGAGACAGTTACAATTACAGACTTTTCAAAAATAAAATCACATAATGTGACCACACATTCTTGTGTGTCACATCAACATGGATGTTAAAATCACCAACAATAACCACACAGTCAAAGTCAACACAGATTATAGACAGCAGTTCACCAAAGTCATCAAAAAAGTTTGCACAGTATTTAGGGGGCCTGTAGATATTTAGAAAAATAGCTCGAGAAGAGGAATTCAGCTGAAGAGCCACATATTCAAAAGAAGCAAAGTTCCCAAAAGACTTCTTTTTGCATTGGAGGGAGTCATTAAACAAAATGGCAGCTCCACCTCCTCTCTTATGCACTCTAGCTTCACTCATAAAACTGAAGTTGGGAGGGGTAGACTCGATAAGGACAGCTGCACTGTTATCTTGGTCCAACCAAGTTTCAGTTAAAAACATGAAATTAAGACTGTGAGTGATTATAAAATCATTGATTAAAAATGTTTTTCCTGCCAAAGACCTAACGTTTAACAAAGTTTACACAATTTTAGTGTGTTGAAAACATTATCTGGCCCACTTTTTTCGACAGGCTGCGGCTGACATTAATACTAAATTTGCAGGATATGTCGAGTGCTTCCTGTTTCTTAACACATTCACCATGATTTTTCTGTTACCTATCAAGATAAAGATGGAGAAGACTACCAGCACACTGGGCCCCGGTTTGTCCTGGGAAGAGTCATGACTGCTATTTTCCTTGTAGCCTGGACCCAGCACATATCAGACAGAGCTTACTGGGCGTTTTTCGCCATTGTGGAGCGGGAGGACTGGTTGGGCGCTGTATTTGTGACACGTGTCAAACCTGGAGGACTTAGAGCCAGTGGTGGAGGTGGACGGTGAGGGGGGTTTATGGTAAATGGGAGTGGAGCGAGGGAAGGTGCAGGGGGTAAATTTGGTTCTTGGGGGGGGGGGGGGTAGAGATGGTGAATCCTCACTGTTGGTTTTCAGTGAGGGAGGTGGTGGCTCTTCCTCTTGGCTCAGTTGTCTCCTGTGAATCCCAGTCTAATATAAAGTACTGTACTTTTGACCTTTCTCTTCTATCCTTAATCAGCTATAGGAAAATATTTTTTAATCCATTATTTGATGATATTTATTTGGTTTTAAAGGTTCCATTGAACTTTGAAAGTCCAGATGGTTGTATTGTACTTAGTAAATGGATCCATTTCCTTTCCATTTTTTTTCTTTCAGCGTCTGTCCAGGATGAATTACTTTGAATCCCTGAAACTCTCAGATTTTGTAAGCCATGTGTGACATAATGATTAACTATAGGAGTATGAATCTCCTTCCTGTATTTAATATTGTATCTGTGTTGCATCATCCGAGTTGAGATTGAATTTTATGTCTCTCCAATGTACTGCATTCCACATTTACAACAGAAGATCAAATAGACACAATTGGAGGTACTCGGGCTAAATTTTTAAGATAGTTTTGTTGACCCTATTCCGTATGTACGTTAAACCGTGAAAATACTCGGGCTTTGGCCTGGTTTTGGGTTTTCGCATGGGCTTGAGTCTAGCGTTGACCAATAGGTCCTTGAGAGTGTTGTTTCTCCAATAAGCCGAGATTATTTGATGGTTCTGTAGATTATTGATTTAAAATTGGCCTTAAATTTGCTGTTCAATATTGCACTGATTGATTAAAAAGAAGTGATTAGAGGAATCATTTCTTTTTGTTTTGCTTGTTTACCAATGTGGAATGACTTGCAGCAGTGTCTGACTGCTGTTGACTGCTTCCCGAAAATCGTTTTCCTGTGTACATATCCGGTGAAATTGCAATAACGTAATAATATTAAATAAATTTAATGTGATTTCACGATGCCCTTAAAGGTATGTTTGGGGTGAAAACAATAAGGCATGTGTATCAGTGCTTTTGAAGTACACTTTGATGTCCAATTTTTGATCCTGTGTAAACAACACTCCTTTATACACTGTGGTATCCAAAAAATCGATAGATTGCCCGCCAGTTACGTGCTTCAGCTTAATGGAAGGGTCATGAGTGTTCAAAATCTTCCCTCTAATCAGTCCAGATTCCCCAAATATCATCCAAATATCTCAGGAAATTCAGAGGCTTCTTCAGACATTTAGACAGAGCTTCTTCCTCCCAATTGGCCATACAAATATTTGCATAGGCTGGGGCAAATCGTTTGCCCATTGCTGTGCCTTTTATTAGCAAATAATATTCCCTGTTAAAAGTTGTTTCGTGTCAAATTGCAACAATTCCTCGTACGGTCTATTCTCGTCTGGATATTTTTTGAACACTTTATTCACTGCCGATAACCTTGCTCTGGTGTCAGTATTTGTGTACAAGCTGTCAACGTCCATCTGAAAAAATGGTAAGTATCTTTGACATATGATGCATGTCTGACTGACAAGGGGTTCAGATAGTAATCGATATAGTCCGCTGTCCTATACGTTTCGCTACTGCAGTCCGAGACAATGGACCTACCCGGAGGCACCTCAAACGGTTTACTCCATTTGTCCGGTTCTTTGTGGATCTTGGGTAAAATGTAGAACCTCTGTTCTCTCAATTGAGCGTCTCCTTTTAAATATTGCTTTTGCTTATTGTTAATAAATCCTTTGCTTTTTAAAGTCTCCAATATGTCATGCACCAGTGGGATGGATTCTAAATAGATTGGTCTTTCCAATTTCTTGTAATCATTTTTATCTGTTAACTGGTGGTGTCCAGTTTGGAGGTTAGACAGAAATTCTGTCCCCACAAAGTGGCGTCAGAATGATGCACAGTGCATTGAACCGACTCTGAGCTCAGACGTGGGACAACATCCACCCAACACGGGTTAGGGATAGAAAGGTCTGATCCTAGAATCGCCCCTGGTAAGGAGTATTGCTGTATCTTCTATTGTCGCGCTTGCTTGATGTTTGGCTGTGTCAGTAAAGTAGTCGATTTGCTAGTTTGTCATCGTTATGTAATCATAACAAATGCACACATACAGCTGTCCTTATTTACGATAGTGGTGAATTACATAGCATTGCTTTATCCATCATAGTGTGAAAAACTGTTTCGCTGCCTCGCCTGCTATTCCAAAGAATTCTGTTTTTTCTAAACCGACAAATATTTCAATTCCTGCCACAACAAGCACACAAGCTAGAATTCTTTGGAATACCACTCCTCTCAGGTAGTGATTGCACAATGAGCCACAGAATCTCTCCTCTATATAAAGGCTGCTTATGTGTGGCAAGAACAGCAGAATCCAGCAGATGAGTTGACTTCTTACTGCCTAACATTCCCTGTCAGCAGATATGTAAGTGTTTTGAAGAATGTTTTATTTTCTTGTTATGGACCTGACATTTTTAAATGTCAGATCTTAATTGATTATATTCAGTGTAAATAGGGTAAATGGGTAATTATTCATTTTATTTTATTAGTCATTATGGTGATCCACTTGACAACTGATATTTTAGTTTGTCATTGTTTTATTGGAGCTCATCTGAAAAGGCATGCTGCTAACTTTTTCTGTTCTGCTTACCCATGATTTATCTGTCTTCTATGCAGTTACCTACAATGGCCAACAACATCACACACCTTAATGTGTCTCTTGATGAAGCCGAGGAGCAAATGCTCCAATCACAAGGCTTCAAGAAAATCAATGTAAATCTGAACAAAGGGGCAGGAGGAAACGTTATCTATATTTGGTACAAAAAATTAAGCAACTCAGCCCCCATCACCAGAGTTCAAGTTTCATTCAATGATGAAATGGCAGTTGGATTGGCCGAGTCAGGTTACAAGAAGATCCCTAAAGACCTAAATGCTGGAGCAAAAGGTAATCGTCTCTACCTTTGGTACTTCAGAGGCAACTCAAAGTACGATACTCCCATAGTGGACATTGATATCACTACAGATGCAGAAGGGGAAGCTCGCAAGTTTTGCCATGGCTGGGAGAGACTGGTCTGTGATCTGAACCGCAATGTTGGAGGGAGCCGGATCTATGGCTGGGTGAAGAGAAAGACGCAAACGTACATCTGTGATGTCACTGCCACTGATTGCTACACGTCAGACAGCGACTACTTTCAGGAAGGTTACATCCGTATGGATGAAGATACCAATAGAGGTGCAGGGGGAGCCTTTGTCTTCATCTGGTACCGCCAGACCACTAACCCCAAGACTGCACTCACGGATCTGCAAATCTCCACCAATGGCACGGAGTATCAGGAACTTCAGCAGCAGAATTACACGGCAGTGAATGTTAACCTCAACGAGGGGACCGGAGGTAACAAGGTGTACCTGTGGCACACGACAGAGGGAGACAACAATCCCATAGGGGGCAGCACCCTGCTTCTCAACCCAGCTGCTGTTCCACTGTATGAGAAGGCTGGTGCCACTGTCGTCAAAAGAAACATCAACGCAGGCAATAAAGGCAGCACTGTGTACCTGTGTGTTAATAATGTTAAAGGCTGAGGAAGTTTTTCCACTCACTGAAGTGGGAAAGCACAGTCCAACAATGTTGCTAAATCATTTTGGTGGTGGCCTCTTTAACTATTTTCTCTTTTTGACAATATATATATAACAAGTTGATTAATTCTCTAACAGTTCTGCTAATGGTAATATCAGAAAGCATCAGTGGTATATGGGTTCTTCTGTTAAACTTGCTGTCACATAATCACATAAACTATTTGAAATGGTTTTTTCTACAGTGATGTTAAAGAATGTTTGATAAAGTTCCGAACTGTGGTCATTTTCAGGGTTTTACCTTTATAATTTTGGGTGTCTACTAGAAAATGTTTACAATGTCAAAATAAGATCTACACAGTTTCTCATTGTCATACATTTCAAATGTCTTCTAAAAGCCTTGTGTCTGTCAACACTGTAATAAAGTTTGACTGTGAAACAGAAAAAATGTCTTGTGTTTCTTACAGTCACTATTTACTACCTGTATTAAAGGATTACTAGAAGAAGAGTACACAGCAGGAAGATTTGGTTGAAATATTATGACTTTATTCTCATTAGATTGCAATTTTATTCCCATAATATTACACCTTTTGTCTCTAAACATTACCAAGTTCTTCTGCAAAGAGAAAACAACAGATATGTGGGAGAGATTTTGAATGTGCAGAACGTTTTGGACCTGAGCAGAAATCCTTCTGAAACACAGGAGCTGTTAAAGTCCAGGGGTTTATAACTGAATTAAAATGAACTGATTAATCATTGGTGCCACATGCACATTTAAAGAGGTTACTTCAGTCATGCCTACATGTGTGCTGACCCAGCAGGGATGTGATTAAATGAGGAAAGTTGATCTACAGCAGAAACATATCTGACAGTAATACAGAATGCCTGAGATCCTTACTGCGTCATATTTGACTATTTTTTTAATATTTTGAATTGTCATCTGTCACCGGATATTTAATACAAAAAATTTAACTCAATGATTTATAGGAGAAGACTGAAATTAACAGGTGAAAACATGAAACATTTCTGGGCTGGGATAAGCCCTCGAGCCTGGGAAACACCCCTGGCTGAGAGGCATTTTAATAAAGCTACCTATCCCACTCCAGTCACGGGCCCCTGTACAGTGGGGCGTCCCAGGTGAATCTTCTCTTTGTCTTTTCTGAGGTGATGAAAGTTACAGTCTGTTAATCCCAATGTGATAACCTTATTATATCAGGTGTTGTGCAAAATTTTAGAGCGTTATAGCTGTGATGGTAATTCAAATTTTCAAATAAACAGCTCAGGCAAACACTTGTCTTTCTGTGAATTTTATTCAAGTCTTCTGCAGAAGGACTCACCGCAGCTAAGGAAAATGTAGCAGCAGATTTAGTGAAAATTGTGTGAAAAACATACGTCAATATATTTCATCACAGTAAGAATGTCCTGTTTCTAGCACAAAGCACAGCTTATTCCACAAAGTCAGGTTATGGTTGAAATAGTATGATCAGCAGAGGGCATGCAAAGGACACAGAGAGGAGGAGCAGTGCAGTCAAACAACCAGACAGCAGTGCAGTCAGAAACAATCATAGTTAAATAAAAGTCTACCAAACGCTGAAAGATTGGAAAACAGAGAGAAGAGAGACATCCAGTCATAGTGAAATAAAAGAGATAAAAATCCACCAGAAGCTGAAAGGATGGAAAGCGGTGGTCGTAGTGGCGACTGAGGCACGTGAAAATCTTGGACTTTCCCAGCTCCAGATCAGCAGAAAAGAGAGCCAAGAGAGTATGTGAAGCTAAGAAACAGAGCTATAAAAGGAGGTCCAAAAGGAGGTGAAAGTCAGTTGTTACATGGTTTCATGTCAGCTCGGGTTTCTGTTCTGGTAACAGAGTGGGACTGTATTTTGCACCGATCTCTGACGCACATTCTAATTGGTGTCTGTTTTTGTTGATAACAAAATGTTGGTAAAAGTTCAAGCAGAAAGTGAATTTCTTACACGACATTACAGGAAAGTCAAGATGAGCAAGGCTTCTCAAAATTAAATCCCCCAGTGGTCTCTATGCAAACAGGAAGGTAAGACTCAGCCTAGTTTTCCAAAGTAAAAGCCCCACAAAGTAATTGTTTCTTAACTGGCAACGTTAGATTGACCTCTTTTTTAAATAAAAGTCTCCGAAAGTAACTGTACTGAATAGGGAACTCAGGAAATGAGACTTTTTAAAAAGAGCCCTGTAGAGTAACTTCATCTTAACAGGGAACTAGGGACGGGTCTTATTTTTCAAAACAAAAGCCCCAGACAGTCCCCAGACAGTAACTGCATCTTCACAGGAAGTTCATGATTATGCTGCTTTTCAAAATAAAACCCCCCAATGGTCACTGTATGTTAACAACAAACGAGGGATTACCTAGTTTTTTGTATTGTGTTTGTTTTATTTATCAATTTTTATTGAATTTCAATTAAACCATGTAGCTTTTTCTACAGCACATATTGGACCAAATGTAAGCAAACGCATTAAGGCTGTATTTTACAGATATTGACCAATATGAAAGATACCCCAGCCCACCCAACCATCCCAGTTAGTCCCCTTTGCTGGTCCAAGCAAGGATTACAGAGGTATATACAGTATAGCATGATTTACAAAATAAGTGATTACCAGTACAGTGAAGGAATGAGTTGAGGACTTGCAAGGAGCCAGTGAGTGCGTATCTGATCTTCTCAAGCTTCAGGAACTGCATTACACCTCTTATCCACCTTGTGAGGCTGGGGAGTGCTTGCTCCTTCCAGGAGAGCAGGATGAGACGCCTGGCAATCAGGGAAGTGAATGCTATAAGAGGGTGATTTTGGGGGTGATTCCAAATAGGGCAGTTACAGGATTGGGAGTAATGTTTTTTTGGAGCATCTTAGTGTACACCCCAAAGATATTGGCCCAGTACGTATTAATTTTAGGGCAGGACCAGAACATATGTACATAATCCGCTGGCTGGCCTTTACAGCCCTGCGTGCCCTCATTAGGGAAGATTTTCACCAGCCTAGTCTTGGTCAAATGCGCTCTTAGAACTATTTTAAGTTGTATCACATGTTGTCTGGCGCAAGGAGATGATGTATAAACTGAGTCAAGCACAGTTTTCTATTGAACATCTGTAAATTCTACCCCGAGGATCATTCTCCCAAAGACTCCTGACATCCTGCAGAGAACGCGTGGAGACATTGCATATGCTGTTGTAGAGAGTCGAGATTAGACCTTTATGTGAAGGGGATATCAAAAGGATATAGTCAACTATGTTGCTCGCTGGAAAGGAGGTTGTGCTTTTCTGGACAAAGTGCTTAATTTGAAGAAATCTGAAGAAGTGAGAAGTAAGTAAATCGAATAATTGAGAGAGTTGGGCAAACGATCCGAACTTGCCGTCTACATAAAGATTGGAAATAGACTTAATGCCCTTCGAGGACCAGGTTCCAAAGGTAGAGTCTGAGAGAGAAGGCGGGAAATTTATAATTATTCTTTATGGGAGAATGCACTGACGTTGTCTGTAACTTAAAATGTCTTCTAAATTGAGACCAAATTCTAATAGAGTGATGGACCACTGGGTTGGCGCAAAATTGGCTTTGAGGGGGAGGGGAAGGGGCAGAGAGTATGGAGCCGAAATCAGACGAGCTGGAGGAAAGCTCCATTTATGTCCAGGCCTCGTGCCCACTGGGACCTCCTCTCCCAATCCAGTGTAGCATTGTCTTTATATTACATGCCCAATAATAGTAAATAAAGTTAGGTAGAGCTAGGCCAGACAGTTTTTGTAGGGTGCTTCTTTTGATCCTGTGTGGTTTACCGTTCCAGATAAAAGAAGATATACTACTCTCCAATGAGCTAAAGAATGATTTTTAAAATCAGGATAGGGATATTTTGAAAGAGAAAGAAGTTTTGGTAAGATGACCATTTTGATAAGATTAATTCGCCCTGCTAGAGACAGCGGGTGATTCCCCCATCTAGCCATGTCTTTTTTTACATTTTTCAAACAAGATGTTAAAATTCTTGGTGACTACTCTAAATGGGAAATGCGATGCAGAGATTGAAGCAGCTGCTTGATTAAGAGGGAACATCTCACCTTTTTCTAGATTGATTGTATAGAGGTTTCTGAACTGAGACAGGATGTTGAGAACGGAGGGGACAGTGTTGTGGTGGCAGCCCGGCTGACGATGAGTGTCCTGTTTTTTCTCCTTTTTATCAGTTATTCTGCTTTTTTCCTTGGTTTTCTGTTCCCCGCCTGCCTCCCTGTGTTTTCTCCCCTGTGTGTGCTCTCTCTCTCTCTCTCTCTCTCTCTCTCTCTCTCTCTCTCTCCCTCTGCTCCTGAGCCCAGCCAACTACCTGCACCTGCATCTCATCAGCCACCTCGTCAGCCTGCCACACCTGCCAGTAATCACCTCATGCCTGCCTGTATTTCAACCCCGGTTCTCCACACCATCCTCGCTTGATCGTCGTTGCTCCATACCCGGTGCCACCCCCATGTTCAGGCTTTCATGTTTCTTGTTTTTTTGCATTTTCCCTGTGCCTTGTCGCTCATCCCTAACCCTGTCTCTCTGTCTGTTTCCCTCCCAGGTACACTCACCCTCGTCCTCTGTTCAGTCGGCTGGGCTCATCCACCGGCCCTCTCCACCTCGGACTTCCCTCACGGCGTCCTCCCTGTTCCCCACCTCTCCTCGCTTCCTCTGCCCCAGTGTTCCCTGGCCCCCTGTCTCCTTGGTTCCCCGTGCCTGTGCTTTCCCGACATCTACCTCTTCCTCCACTCCAGTCCCTCTACCCATTTCTCCCTCAATAAACCTCCTTCCCCCCGAACATTGCATTTGGGTCCTCTCTGTCCCCACACCATGCAATCCCATAACAGACAGAGCTTAGTGGGTCTAGGACGTATAAAAGAATGTCATCTGCATAAAGGGAAATTTTGTGTGTGAGGCCCCAACGCTCTATGCCCCGGAAGTCCCCAGACTGTCTAAGAGCAATGGCCAGCGACGCAATGGCGAAAAGCAGTGGAGACCGACTGCAGCCTTGACGTGTGCCTCTGCCAAGAGAAAAATATTCTGATTGCTGTCCGTTAGTAATTATTGTGGCTGTAGGATGAGAGTAGAGGAGCTTAATCCAGGAGACGAAGGAGTCTCCAAACCCAAATTTTTTCAGCGTTGCAAACAAATATCGCCATTCAACTCGGTCGAACGCTTTTTCAGCGTCTACAGATATAACCATTTCCGGGAAGCGGGATGGAGGGGAGTAAACAATATTGAAAAGCCTTCGGAAATTTGAACTAGAGTGCCTATTTAGGATGAAACCTGATTGGTCCACTGCAATAACTTGTGGGATAACTGTCTCCAATCTAGCCGCCAAAAGCTTGGATAAAATTGTATAATCCACATTCAGCAGAGAAATTGGATGGTAGGAGGAGCACTGAAGTGGATTTTTATCCCCTTTTGGTAGAAGCGTTATTGCGGCTTGTTGGTGGGAGCTGTCCGAATGCCAGAGATTCATTAAACATGGCTTGTAGCCGAGGGCACAACATGGGTGCAAATTTTTTATAAAATTCGGAGGAATACCCATCTGGACCAGGAGTCTTGTTGCCTTTCAGGGAATTGATAGCTTTTAGAATCTCTGTCTTGGAAATCGCACCTCCCAGTAAAGGTTGTTGTTCGGCTGGAACAGAAGGAAAATGAAGGTTATCAAAGAAGTGATTGAGCTGTGAAAGGTTACCATTGCATTCAGAGCTATATAATTTACTATAGTATTGTTTGAAGGTGTCGTTAATTTCCACGTGGTCTGTGACAATTTCCCCTGTTTGACTATGAATCTTGGGTATAAGGCGAGATTATTGGGCTTGGCGAGCTTGTTGGGCAAGTAGCCTGCCAGCCTTATCCCCTGAATCGTAAACTCTAAATCGTGCTTTAGTGAGTAAATTAATGGCCTTATCTGTGGCCATATTCCGTCTGTAATCTCAGTCTCTCTTTGAAAAGTGTTGGGGATGGAAAGGAGGAATATTCCTATCAATCCTTGCAATGGCTCTCGAGAGAATTTGAGTCTCTTGCTTTTTTTGTCCCGGAAGAGTATTCAATTATTTGCCCTCGAAGATAGGCCTTAAGGGTCTCCCATAAGGTCGAGTGGGAAACTTCCGGAGAGGTGTCGGTTTCAAGGAAAAAGTTAATTTGAGAAGAAACATGATTCACAAATTGTTCGTCGGGAATGAGGAGTGGGTTAAGCCTCCAATTGCGAGAGGGCCTAAGGCAGTTGGGTAGAGCTATGTGAAATGACACAGCCCCATGGTCTGAGATCATAATACTATGATATGAGCAAGAGCTGACATGACCCAGCAGCCTATTGTCGAAGAGAAAATAGTCGATCTGAGTGTAAGTGTGGTGGACAATAGAGAAGAAGGAGAATACTTTTTGATCATTAAATTTGAACCTCCAAATGTCTGAAACATCATTGTGCACTATGAAATCATTGACCACTTTTCCAGATTTGGTGAGGGGTTGGGTCTTGTTCGATGATCTGTCTTACACGGTGTTGAGTACGAAGTTAAAAGTCGCCACCTATTATCAACTTATAATTGGCGGAAAATAGTTTGTTAAAAAAGTTGTCGTCATCATGGTTTGGAGAGTAAATATTGATCAAAATGACAAGACTGGTGAAAAGTCGACCTGCTGCAATGACAAATCACTTCCTCAGCTTGAAATGGAATGTCTTTATGTACGAGGATTGCTGTCCTTCTGGCATTAGCATTAAACTGGGAGTGGAACAACCCAGCATTTTTAAGGATGGTTGACACTGTCATTCTTAAGATGGGTTTCTTGTAGAAAGACCATGTCCGATTTTAATTGTTGTAAATAAGTTGTTCTTTGTCTTTTCACCCAGGCATTCATACCCTTGGAGAGAAAATGAATGGGCTGATTGTGATTGTAACCAGTTTTAGATGTCATAATTTACAAGACTATAGTGGTGTGTATTATTATACACGTGTGTGTGTGTGTGTGTGTGTTTAATATAAATAGATAAATAATAAAAGGCTAAAGAAAGAAAAGCAACTGGAAGGGGACAGTGCATGGCTGTATGCAAAAGGAAGGGCTTCTATCTTAGAGGCCTATTATGTGAATTTAGAATCCAAAGACTCATGGAGATTCCTGGTAAAACATTGAACTGAAAACAGCATTTTAGAATAGGTGCTTGTCAACTTAGATTGTATATAAGACTGATGATAAAAGCATAAACAGAAAGCATGACCTGTCTTGGCGAGTAGTAGAGGTGGTGAGGCTGTGTCAACAATTCCAAGGCACATGTGCCATATATGTCCAACAGCCTCAAACTACATATATAAAGTATAACGACATGAGTACCATATATATGAAAATGAAATAAAAATATATAAATAAAATATATAAATAAACAAAAATAAGCACCAGGAGTAACAGATCTTATAATGTATGCAACACTGTCCTGCAAGAGGCTACATGGCCGACAACAGACTTACACAACACGGGGCGATGAAAACCCAAAGCTCACCAGCAACAGGATGGCTGCTCACGCCTCAGAGTAGCTTTAACGCCATCAACATCAATGTTTCATGAGGTCGAAGGAGAAGGGGGAGTACCTGGTCGGTTGTTTTGAAGAAAGGCTGAAACAGGGGAGGAAAAAAGTAGTTTCTGACCGTTTTTGTCGGCAACTTGAAGTTTGGCAGGGAAGAACATCTGATATCTGAATCCAGCATTCCTCAACTGAGACTTCACTGTGTAGAATGCTGCTCTTTTCTTGGAGACCTCCGCGCTGTAGTCGGGGTAGATGTGTATCTCGGAACCGCGGAAAGAGAGGGACCCAGCCTCTCTTGCCAGTTTCAGGATGCGCTCCTTGTCCTGATAACGGTGGATCCGTGCAATGAACGGGCGAGGAGGGTCATCCTGCTTCCTGCGAGAGAAGGCTACTCCATGCGCCCTGGCGACAGATTGGGGTGGGGGAAAAGCCTCTGTGCCGAAAGTTTCTTCCAGGAATACCTCCATGAAAGCACTTCAACTTTTTCAGGTATGCCGGTAATACAGATATTATCGCGCCTCAATCTATTTTCAAGATCAACCGTCTTAAGTTTGAGGGCCTTGTTTTCTCTAGACAGGGTCATGCAGGTTGGCTCGAGGGTTAGTAGCCTGGACTCCATATCATTAAGTGATGTTTCCATGTGTTGGATGGTCTGGTCATGCCGGTCAATAGTTGCTCAGTTTGGCTATAATGCAGTCCTAAAGGGACTTTGCTGGTGAACTGAAGGGTCAACAAATCAAGTCCAGCACAGACCATTGCGTAAAGTGCCCATGAGCAAGGCACTGAACTCCAAGCTGCTTCCTGGCTGCTGTATAATGGCCCCTATAAAGATGGGGTAAATGCAGCAAGTTTTGCATTCGTTGTACTGTAAAAGTTGATTATATTAATATTATCTACTTTCAACTGCTAACTCCAATCAGACCTTTAAATACTCCACATTTGTCAGACATTATAGGTGGTATTCCCATTCATACTAAAAAAACGACGACAAACTTTAGGAATATGAGGTTTATTCAAATTTTAAATCAAAATTGGATCATTTAGAACATTCCCCACGTTTAGTCTTCGTAGTCCTTTATACTTCTTCATGCAATTAAAGCCAGCAATGCAGTTTAGTGTCAGTTTTTCAGCAATCCTTAAAATATTCCACATCTTTCATACATTTGTATTATTTGTATGTATTTATCAAGCCAGAAATCTCGTATAGCAACACACACAGTTCTTGATTATATTACAGTGAATTTATTCTCTAACTAATGTGATATAAAAAGATGGTTGGATACAGGGAAAATAAACAATTGCTGAACAATGAGAAATGGAGGTTCAATTGTGGGAAGCATTTGACTCATACGGCATAGAAGAACTAATGAAAGTAAGCCAACGCTATGAGTTTAGGAGTTAAAAGGCAATCTCTGACCACAAAATGTGTGTCAAGTCTTACTGCTTGTCGATGGCCTCCTTTGGACTGTTGCTGGTCCCACGCTAGCTGCCGATCCTGGCTTTTGCTAGGGATTCTCCAGGGTTCTCCGTGTCTGATTGAAAACGCCTCCTCCGTCTGGCAATTCGGCTGTTTTCAGGTTTCCTTCGTTGTAGCTGGCGAGACCACGTGGCTTGTTCTGACCTCGGTGAAGTTGGCTCGACGAAAAAGGCTTAATTGATTGATTGATTTTTATTTAGAAGGGACCATGTGCAATTAATAACATAAATGTAAACATTTGATGCATTACACCAGAGTTAGCCTTAGGCTAATTTACATCTGCAGTCCCCAAATACAAATAAATACAAATACATACAATATAAATATCAACATTATTCAAAAGTACACGACATATCAAACATAAAACATCAGACATTGTTTAAGAGCATATCATGTACTTACAATCACAACATACAATGGTACGCCAACACCCAACCCCTTCTCAACCCTTAC
Organism: Micropterus salmoides; assembly: GCF_014851395.1. NCBI lineage: Eukaryota > Metazoa > Chordata > Actinopteri > Centrarchiformes > Centrarchidae > Micropterus > Micropterus salmoides. Next base: position 35,997,665 of record NW_024040041.1, on the reverse strand, counting down.
GTCAACCCTACAATAAGAAGGTGAATGTGAGTGAAGGAAACAATTATATTACCCACTGACAAAATGGTGGGTGCATTGTTGTGAAAGTTTTAGATGTTTTTTTAAGTTATCGTTAAAGACCCCAAACAAGTCACAAGTTTTTAAATCATCTGAAATTGTGTTCCATTGTTTCACAGCTTTGATAGAAAAGGCTGCCTGCCCAAATGCTGAATAGCGAAAGGGTACAGTGCAGCTATATACGGAAACTCTTCTAGTTGTCCTCACAGAACCACGATAACAGACAAACTCACGCAAACAGGTGGGGGCAAGACCTTTTAAGATTTTATAAACTGTGCATAAATTTGAGAATATTCTAAAATTTTCAAAAGTTAGTAGATTGTACTTATGTAGTATTTCACAGTGATGGTACCTGAGTGGCTTTTTGTCTAGAATTTTCAAGCCCTGTTTGTACAGGGATTCTAAGGGCCTAATTGTTGTTTGGGTAGCCTGCCCCCAGCAGGTAATACAATATGCGATGTGTGAAAAAATAAGGGCATGTAAGAATATCTTAGCAGCCTCTATTGATAGAGAGGATCTAATCCATCTATAATTTTTCAAATTGTATTTAATAATTTTTGTCATTATCTTAATGTGTTTTTTGAAAGTCAGGTTTGGATCAAGCAGCACTCCAAGATATTTAATTTCAGTAACAGTCTCAATCTGTTCACCTTTAAAGCAGATGTTTATGTCGAGGGTGTTTAGTTTAGCTTTGGAAAAGAACATGCCTTTCGTCCTACCTATATTCAAGGTTAGGCAGGATTGGTCTAACCACTCGGCCAATCCAACCAGTGCGTTGGTTAATTTAGTAGCAGCTTGTTGAGCTGATGTTGCATGGGTGTACAAAACTGTATCGTCAGCATAGAGTTGTACCTCTACATCATGACAATGCTGAGGTAGGTTATTAATGTATAAGCTAAAGAGTAGTGGGCCTAACACAGATCCCTGAGGCACACCCGTTGTGTACCCCAAGGAGCTGGAGCACGTGTCATAGATTTTTACACACTGCCTTCTGTTGGATAGGTAAGACGAAATCCATGCAAGTGTTTTGGACGAAAGATTGAAGCTAGTGAGTCGAGACATGAGGACATTGTGATTAACTGTGTCAAAGGCCTTACTTAAGTCCAGAAACACAGCTCCCACAACTCCTCCTTTATCAAGAACAGATCTAATTTGCTCTGTTAAGTATAGAACTGCTGTTTCTGTGGAGTGAAGTTTTCTAAATCCAAACTGGACTGAGGTTAGACCAGGGTTGCAACTGTTAATGTGATCTGTTAGTTGGTTTATGACCACTTTTTCAGCAACCTTGGAAATTACTGGTAACAAGCTAATTGGTCTGTAATTGCTGACTACATGGCGGTCGCCAGCTTTAAAGATAGGAATTACAATCGCATGTTTCCAGTCTATAGGAAATAAACTATGAGTAATTGAGAGGTTTACTAAATGAGCAATGGGGGGGATTAGAGTAGCTGAATGTTTTTTAATAAACATTGTGTCCTGATGAAAAGCATCTTTGCTTTTTGAATTTCTTAGGGAACAAATCACTTTCTTTATTTCCTCTTCACTTACTGCGACTAAGTTAAAACCCTCTCTTGCAATACCAAAACTATTACATTGTTCCCCAAGTTTAAATTGGTTTCCTAATTCCTGAACAGAATCAATAAAAAAAGAATTAAAAGCAGAGGCAATTTTTATGTCATCATCTATTATTTTGTTTCGAACTGTGAGCCGGATATCCTCTGAATAATGGTAAGCTCTCCCTATTAAATTATTAATACTTTTCCATATTTGGCTACTATTACCGTTAGCATCCTTCAAAAGTTTGAGAAAAAATTGTGACTTGGCCAATCTCAATTCATTAACCACTTTGTTTCTCAAGCCTTTGTAAACCAATATGTCTGTATCTCTTTTAGTCTTGATAGACTTTTTTAAGGCAGCATCTCTACTCTTCATCAGTTTCTATAAATTTTCACTGAACCAAGGCAAATTGACCTTGTTTCTATTTTTTCTCTTAGTTTTAACAGTGAATTTATCTCTGACAACATTAATTTTTGATGTAAATAATTGGCAACAATTCTCCTGGTTTTCAGAAGATAATACATCTCCCCAGTCCAAATTATGTATCTCAGTATCAAATGTGTCCTGCTTACATTTTGGTATAAAGAGAGCATTATTGCGGCAGGATGATGTGTTATTCTTAAATCTATTTTTAGTTAATTTCCTTGCCACCAGAGTTAAGTTGTGGTCAGATAAGCCAGTAATAAAATTATATTTTGTTATCCTTTCTGGTTTATTGCAAAAAAGAAGATCGAGTTGTGTACTGGAGCGTTTTGTGATTCTAGTTGAGCCCTTTACCAGCTGTTCTAAATGGAATTGATCTGTAATTACTTTTAACTTTCTCCTCTTTAACTTGTCTTCCCAGTTAAGTTTAAAATCCCCCATGAGAATAATTTCTTTATTCTGGTCACATTCTTTAAGACTGTCAGTGAGTTCTGTATAAAATGTATCATTGGCAGTTGGGGGTCTATAGAGGCCTATAATAATGGACATTTGCTGAGACAAGATGACTTTCAGTGCAACATACTCAAGGGAGATAGCTGACTTAAAAAACATACGTTCGCATTTGATAGAGTCTTTTACATACATAAGTACCCCGCCCCCCTTTCCCACAGTCCTGTCTCGCCTAAAGCATTGAAAACCATTCATTGTAAATACATTAATAGGAGTAGATTGTTGAAGCCATGTTTCAGATATACACAAAAAGTCCAGATTTGACTTCGCTAATAAATGAGTCAACTGATCGGTTTTAGAGATGATACTTAGGATGTTTAGGTGACCACCCAAAAGCCCTCTTGGTTTCCGCTTCGGGTCCCAAACGACCTTTGCGTGATTAACTGTTTGAAAAGTTTTATGAGCAATATGTTTTTTAACAGCAGGATTGATGTATCCAAAATCATTAGGAGCAGAATTTTCAAGCTGACAATTCCCCGTTAGCACCACCATTGTACTGGCTAGCTTGTCAGAGACCAGGGCCGAAGCATCTACTCCAGTTAGGGGGATACTCGGTACGGGTATTCCACAAAAACTCACCACCTCGGGCGTATTCGTCACAGTCGCCAAAGAGTGTTTGGCACCACTGACCTGTGATGCACTCCGAGTGACCACCGGCCCCGGGTTGAATTGTACGTCCCCGGATAGTAGAGCAGGAGGAGTAGCACGCTGTGGACCTTCCGCACTGGTGAGGTAAATCCTTGCTGTTTTTTAGGGTTAAGATGATCAATCGTGGCACAACCATTACGTAGAACAGATGAGTAGATGGCATAGAGTCCGGCCAGGTTGTGATGGTAGGATTTAGTCCGAATGATTTTGACACAGTTTGGGTGCAAAAGCCAGTGTTCTCCCGTCCCAGTCACCAGTTCCGCTTGTGTCTTCCAAGACAGGTAGACTCGTCGTAGCGGAGAACCGACAGTGGTAAACAGCAACAAACTTATAAACAGCACGTTGTAGATTTTCTGCCAAATCGCGGCTTTGTCATGCGAAGGCATTTTTTCACTGATGGTGGAAGACGCTCCTACAGGTGGACGATTGCTTAAAAATGGAACTTGGTCATTCCTGAATTAGTCCAGTGTAACTTAACGGACTGATAACTTTAACAAAACAAAAGAAATAAAGAAAATAAAACAAACTCAAGGGCAGATCGATGTCTACACTTCAGGTGTGTAGCTTCAAGCGAACGCAAGGCCTGTCTTGCCTGCTGACTTGGGCGTTGCCTGGCGAGGCACGCCGACACGTGCCGAAGCGTCTAGAGAGCCGAGCAGAGAAGAGAGAGCAACCTGGACCATGTCACACTTGGGTGAGACAGGGGTTTTCTTTTGATTGCGTAATAAAACAAAGAACAAGGTCAGTTGCCACGGAAACATGTGTGTGTGGGGGGCAGTTTTGATAGGCTGTTCAGGGAAATGCTAATGCTGGTTTGTGTCCCTTTGTCAGTTTAACAGTCAGGCCCCGCGTTATCAGCTTCGTAGATCAAAAAGGTGCCAGTTTTATGGTCGGGCTAGCACTTAGAGAAAGCAACTTTGACCCCCCTTTCGTTGGGGAGAGGAGAGAGGAATTTGGAGTAGCTCCAAATTTACTCAATATAAAATGCACAAATCCACACCGTTGTTCACTACAGTAGTAACAAACGAAAAGAAGGGGAAAAAAAGTGTAAAAAGCGGAACATAGTGTTGTAGGTAAATGAATAAAATATTAAACTTTGAGTGACATTTTAGAGTGTATCATGTGTGAAATACTGTTAAGAATTGTCCTTATATTACTATTCGTTTAAAATGATATCCAACATGCTAAATTATGAATTATTGTGATGTCTCTAGGGAGTCTCTGCTCTTCCACCATGTTCCACCAGCTCAGGCGAGAGCAGAGCAGGTTCTGCATGTGTAATATGTCTTTGAGTTCACCAGAGGGGGGCGGGGCTGTGGCTCTTCTCACCGTTGCAGCATAGTTCAGTCCAATAGGCTGCTGCTCTGATAGTCTTGGTTCTGACGTTGGGATGAGGGGGGGTATAGGACCTCCAGGCTGGGGGGCTCTCTCGCTGGGTATCAGTGGCCTGTGTTGTGTTGGCTGTGGGTTGTGATGTTGGTGATGCGGTGGGTTTGGTGGCCTGGCCGTCCTCTCTGACGGCTGGCGGTGGATGTGTGGTGGAGGTCTGGATGGTCTTGGAGGTCTAGGAAGTCCTGGAGGTCTGCGTGGGGTCTGTGTTGTGTGGTTACCCCTTGGAGTGGTAGTAGGACTCCTTCCAAGAGCAACATCCTTCAGGTCCTAGCAAGGGTGGGGACTGCATTTCTTTGCAGGTGTATGTCATCATACAGGCAGTCCAGTGCAGGGTCGGGTGGTGGACCAAGAACACGTTGGGTTTGAGGGCACAGTCCCTGGAAAGTCTGATATTCACTCTGTGAATGGTGTGGGGTGGAAATCTCTCCTGTGCAGCAGCGTGGATAAGACTATCTTGCTGGTAGGGAAATTGGTGGAGGCTTGCTCAATGGCTCTCCTCAGAGAGTCTGCCAGTCTGTCCTGCTGGGACCTGAAGTCGTTGGTGCCTGTATGGATGATGATGTGGCTGTGACTTTTAACAGCTCCAGGGCTCTCCTGGTGTTGGGGCACCAGATCTTCTCCGTTCTGTGCCTTGGGAATAAGGTCTTTTCATCCAGGAACTACCCATTAGAGTCCATGAGGAGGATAATGTCAGCCTTTCTGTCTGTGTGTGTTTGTTCAGTCTTAGCTGTCGGGTCTGGATGTGGAGCTGTGGTGGTGGTTTCAGGTCTGGAGCTCCTAGTTGGAGGCAGGCTAGAGGCCTTGGACAGGTGCAGGGGTGTGACTGGCGTCTTGGCTTGGGATATTTGTATGGAGGCAGCTGGTTGGTACAGGGGGGGGATTAGAGTCTGCACCAGGCTGTGTGAGAGGGGGGGAGTCCTCGAGGAAAGGGCTGTGTTGTCCTTCAGCAGGTGTAGTGGGAGTTTGGCTGGATGTGGTCTGGGTCTGAGAGGCGGGCACAGGGGGTTGTGTTGAGTTCAGTCTGGCTCTATTAAGTCCCTCTATCCTCTTCTTGTTTGTTCTCTTCAGTTTGATGATTTTTCTGAGCTCTGTTTTCTGAGCTCCTTCTTCAAACTGTCTTTTTCTCTTTCTTTCTCCTTCTATTACCTCTTTTTCTCTCATCTGGTGTATTCTGTCACTTCTTTTGCATTTTCCTCAAAAAGTCGGTGTTTATCCAATTTATGGGTTTATGCGTTTTGTTTAGCAGCAAGTCTTAAACATGACTTCTCAACAACAACAGAATTCGGATTTTTTTCTTTCTTGCTGTCTCATCAGTGTCATCTCAAACACTAATCACATTTTGCAGCAAGATCCCAGAAAGAGAGATAAGGTTCGCTCGCATCTCGACAGAGCAAACCGACTCCTCACGCAGAGAATGAAAAGCATACTCACAGAGACTTTAGCTTCATCACCACTGACCTGTCCAGTCCAGCCAGACCAACCCAAGCACAACATCAGGTCCACATTATCTTACTGCATGTTACTCTCTTCAGTTTTAAGTCAAGTACTTAAGGTCTGGTATTGTTCATGATAACACAGCAGTGGTGTGGAAATTAGCTCATTTTAACATATGCTCATTATTCTAATGAGCTTCATGTGTCTCTTGTCAGGATGATGGAACAGGCTGGGGGTCAGGCAGACAGAGGCTAGCTGGTTAATGCTAATGAGCCGGGCCGAGGATGTGAACTGGTCGTAGGCTAATGACCCAGATCCTGATGGATCCGGGTGCAGACTCGTTACCAGCAGTCTGTTACACCAAGGACGTCATTCCAACCCTTTTCTACTTGTACCCATAAAACTTGAGTTAGAATCCAGCCACTGGTTCTGGCAGTTCTCCCGCTGTTTCCTTTTAAATACCGGACTTCTTCTCTGCTTTCTTTCCTCGGTGCCTGCCTTTAATATTTTCACTGAAGACTTCAGGAGGATGGCCTACAGTTTAAACTATTTCAGACTCCCAGTTTGTCTGTTATCGTGGTTCTGTGAGGACAACTAGAAGAGTTTCCGTATATAGCTGCACTGTACCCTTTCGCTATTCAGCATTTGGGCAGGCAGCCTTTTCTATCAAAGCTGTGAAACAATGGAACACAATTTCAGATGATTTAAAAAGCTCCCAAGAGAAGATTTTCGACTTGGCGCAAATGAACTCAGCCCAGCTGCTGTGACAACGGCGTATGCCGTGTTAGTAATTAGGTGCGCTGAGAGTCCAGACAGTTGTGACGCGTCGTGTCGATGAGTTTTACGGCTTAAACATCTAAAACCTGAGGCGCAGCCGCTTGCTCTGTTTGGGACTGTGAGCTGCACTTTACCAGAGCTGCTCAACTTAAGGTGCGTGCGGTGAGTGTTTTCCAGTTGGTTTCGGTTTCACATGCAGTCTGTGCAGTGTGTCAGTCAAACGGTCTAAAGGGGATCATTCCTGCAGAGCAATAAGTAATGCCCAGCAGAGTATAGGGCAGTAGACTTAAAAGATGTTTGAATTATGGGAGAGATTCTGAATGTGCAGAAAGTTTTGAACATGAGCAGAAAATCTGCTGAAACACAGCATTTATTAAAGTCCAGGAGTTTTTAACTTTAATTAAAATGAAGTCATTTGAGGTGAAAAGGTGCCACATGCACACCCCCATGCAAAAGACACAAACTAGGAGGGAAGACTGAATCATGCCTGCAGGTGTGCTGACTCAGCAGGGCTTTAATTAAATTAGAAAAGTTGATCTACAGGAGAAATATTGGCATAAAAGCAATAGCTACAGAATGCCTGAAAGCCTCACTGCATTATATTCTAGACATTTTTATATTTTGAATTGTCACCTGCTGCCTGAATTTTGTTCTCCTTTACATAAATAAAGACAAGGCGGAAATTTTAACCAGAATGCAGGAAATGAAGTCCTCAATGCTTATTTTTCTGGGGGAGGACCCCCAGACCCTCCTCTTCAGTCATTTCCACTATTGAAACTAAACCAGTGCTGTTGCATTTTAAGACCTCTAACGTATACTGCAAGAAAACAGTCTCTGGGTGGACTCGGTTTGGTCTCCTAATTTAGGCTCTGATGTTGAGGTTGACAAGTATGCTGATCACACTTATTCATTATTGACCACGATTACTGACTGTATTTCTATCCATACATGCTAAAATTGTGAGTGTGGCTGCTGAACATTTAAAACAATTCTTGAGGATAGGGGAGCGATGGCCCCTACCCCTGAAGTGGACTTTTTAGGGTTGGGCATGGGGCTGGGGGGCGCCATTTGAAAATCTCGCCCATTGCTGGTCACACTCACATGTAAGTATTCCAGACAGCTGGATAATAATTACATATCCACTATTTATACATATTGTGAAAGAAAGAGAAGCTCTACATGCTTTCTCTCCCATTTTATATTAAAACATCCCGTTTCCCCCAGGGCCAGCTGTCAGAGGGCCAAATCATTCCACCTCAATGTCTTAACTCCTCTGGGCTGTTTTCACTTTGCCAGTTTATTTTTCTTACGCCCTCAATAAAACAGTCTTTACAAAAGTGTATGATCTTAGGTCCTGCTGTAGGGAAGTTTGTCTTACTCACTATGGCCACTTTTTTTGCCAAGTTTTGATCACTACAACCCACTGGAATAGATACGACTTTGGAACATAACTCTGCTGAATTAGTGAAGATATGATCAATACAAGTAGATGTTTTGGATCCATCACTTTTTATACACACTCTCGTAGGTTTAGTCCACTTGTGTTAAACCACATGCCTCTGTGACAGTAATAAGCTTTGTCTTAAGTGGACAACATTGTGAGTTCCAGTCAATATTCAGATCCCCCAAGAAATAGATTTCATTATCATGATTACACACCTTGTCTAACATTTCAGACAATGGCTCTAGATATTGCAATTTGCACCAGGTGGCCTGTAACCACACCCTACCATAGGGCTTTATATGGGGAACATGTACTTGAAGCCACAGTGCTTCTATATCTGTTGACAGTAGGTCCTCCCTTACTCTAACAGGTATATGATTTTGAATATAATGGCCACCCCGCCCCCATATGCATTTCTATCTCTTTTATATATATTATATCCTTGTATATTATGACGAATCTTCAAATATGCAATCTATATGAGTCTCAGATATTACTAAAATATGTATGTTGTCTAATTTTGAGTTCCCCCAATTTATTTCTCAAGCTACATATTTATATGAGCTACCTTTAATCCTTTCTTTGGTAGTTTAGTTGATGTCAACATTTCTACTCATTTCAGTTCGGAAGTCAAATTCTCTGTTTATTAAGTGATCTATATTAGATTGCAGCCAGGCCATCCTCATTCTGATAAAATCATTACTACACACACTTAGATACCGACATCCACAAACAAAAACACCTCTCACACACACCCATTCTCTTAAAATGAATACAAAGTATCAACCACCTCCCCACTCACCCCAGGACTGTACACTTTCATACATATATTTGTACCTTGCAATACCATCCTGCACCCACCCAAATAAACAAACACCAAAAGAAAAAAGAC